>NW_004798096.1:3997-5536 GCF_000002075.1 Aplysia californica | reverse complement strand
GCATTAACATGTTCTTACGCACAGTAGAATTGTAAATGGGCTGATTCATCAATGTCACGCTCATAGCTGTGCCTGATCTACAACAGCAGAGAACTGCTGCTTTTTCTTTCCTCATCCTTACTATCGTCATTTTTCCTCTACTTCTCTTGTGACCCGCTATTTCCGGGGTGCCTTGATAGTCGAAGCAAACCTTGTGCTGTTGAAGCTAGAGAGGTGAGCAGAGTAAGTCTGATTCCCCGTTAGGACTTCTCCGTTGACATCCATCCCTTGGTGCTCTGATGACCTTATACAGTTGCGAGCGCCGTAAAACCTCTACTAAACTAAACTACGTAAAGTTGTCAGTATTTCTTTCTCTGAGTGGACGCTGTAAGTTCAGGGTGATTTAAAAAAACTGTACAACTTTTGAAAAAAATATTTTCCTCCACACTGAAGTTTTGCGTTTCAAATTTGAACACAACGTTTGGAAGCCAAAAGGAATTTGTCTGATATTCATTTTTAGATAAATCCACTAAATAGTTTTGCTCTACATAGCGCGGAAAAAGAACAACCAATTTTCAGCTATGTCCCCATTTTTGAAGCCTGACGCACAAGTTCACATTAGGTCTACGGTCCTACCGCTAAAAATCCCAACGATTGCGCCATATTGCAAACTACAGCAGTCTAACAGGCCAACAAAAGTTTGCACATAGTTTTTCTCAAGTTTCCTTTGCCTGCTGTGATCATGGTTAAGATTAGTAAAGAGCAGAGAGCTTTTTGTTTTGAACATTTCCTCACCACAAAGTCATTTCGTAAGTTTCGCACAAGGTACAGAAATAATGTTAAAATGCCCTCGAGGACATCTTTGATATGTCAAGGGTGGAAATGATCCATCAGGCAGGACTTGTAGAGAATCAGAACTAAGAATTTCTAGACAAAACGACCACTTCAGATCAAACACACACCGTTAGCGCCCCTTTAAACGACCCCAGGGTGCAGAATTCAGTAGATGAGCCCCATGAGACGTCTGTCCGTAGACGATGCCTGCAGCAATGACTTTCCTACATCTCACCGATCCGCATTCTCAAGGCATATCGTCATCTACGATTGTACCGTTTCGCGAAGCTATCAGAGGATAGCAATGTGTTCATGATTCCTCGATCGTTTCAAAAGCGTGCACATTTCCTCTATGACATTTGGTTCCTTGGCAAAGCCCATTATCACCTTTTAGGTTCTATCAACTTCACAAACCCTGTCTCGATCTACTTGGGCAACCTCACCACCCACCCCTTTTGTCTCTAGAAACAGCTCCATACTGAAGGGTGTGCATTGTGTGTGGCTTTGAGTACTCATTGTTGAGTGGATCCTTGTGTTTGCCACCACTGAACATTACGAACCACGCGTTCAAATGTGTCGAGTCCAAAGAAGGACATAGACCTTTGGTTCTCGGAATTCCAGAATTAAAAAACAATTATTTTGTTAAACTCTGTAGGAAGAAAGAAATATTGTTTAAAGGCTACAGGAATGGAAAGAATCGATTTAAAAAAAAGAAACGAACCCCCC
>NW_004798096.1:0-2071 GCF_000002075.1 Aplysia californica | reverse complement strand
TATGTGTGTGTGTATAAAGAGAAAGATAAGGGCGGATGAGAGAGAGACTGTGTGTGTATGTGTGTGTATGTGTGAGTGAGAGAGAGAGAGAGAGAAAGAGAGAGAGAGGGAGAGAGGGTGTGTGTGTGTGTGTGTGTGTGTGTGTGTGTGTGTGTGTGTGTGTGTGTGTGTGTGTGTGTGTGTGTTTGTGTGTGTGTGTGTGTGTTTGTGTACCTGTGTGATAGAGAGGAGAGAGAGAGAGAGAGAGAGAGAGAGAGAGAGAGAGAGAGAGAGAGTGAGAAAATGGGAGAGAGGAAGAGATGGATAGAGAGAGAGAAAGTGTTAGAGAGGGGGAAGGGGGAGAGTGAGTTTGTCACCTTAATATGTTTCTCACGACTTAAAGTTAGGGCACATAATAGAAGAGAGACAGAGTGACAACACCTATACTGTAAACATTAACATCCACGTTTACACCTCTCGCTGCTCAAGGACTTTGTGGATTTGATGAATAAAAGAGACATTTTTCAACAATTGCTTTAATTTGTTTAAATCTTGCTCCTAAAGGCAATTAGCCACCCTGTCGCCGTGATAGTTGACTCGTGCCGCGCACAGTCCAACACATCGATGAAAGAACGCTGTTTTTCTTTTCATACTTTCATTTCTCTCACCACACAAAACTGCTCAGAGCAAGCCAATGTGTCGACTGCTGAGGGCAACCATACACCAGCTCATTACAATTTGTTGGAGACCAGAAACGGCTATGTTTTCATTTTGAATGTAAGAACAAGCAACAAAGAGGAGCACGACAGAGCCAAAGGGAAAATGTTAGTGTCTCCTCAGGGCAAGACCCTTGAGGCAACAAGGACTGGGCAGTACCGGACCGACTTATGTCGTCATCCAAACGAATAGAGGTGAGTCAGTATTGAGCAAGGCCTCAGGGCCAAAGTGAGTCATAAGGCTTTTAAATTCATCAATCTCGGAAAGAAAATAAACATGTTTTCTATTGTGAATGTGTGGGGTTTTTTTCGTTATTTGTTAGTTTTGATAGTATCCGATAGTATCCAAAGTAGTCATTCTTAAAACTGTATTTTATTAATTTATCATTTTGTTAATTAGCCAAGATTTTCAAATATTTTTCTTTCTGGTATTCGGCGTATGATTCACTTTTTTTAAACGAAAAACTGAAAGCGTATTAAGAAAAGTAGGGAAGGATGGATGGATGGATGGATGGATGGATGGATGGATGGATGGATGGATGGATGGATGGATGGATGGATGGATGGATGGATGGATGGATGGATGGATGGATGGATGGAAATACGGA
The DNA here is from genome assembly GCF_000002075.1 of Aplysia californica. NCBI lineage: Eukaryota > Metazoa > Mollusca > Gastropoda > Aplysiida > Aplysiidae > Aplysia > Aplysia californica. The sequence continues at coordinate 768 of NW_004798096.1, read as the reverse complement.
AATATGGGCGGGCAGATTGATTGATGGATAAATGGGTGGATTGGTGAGTGGGAAGGTATGTAGGTAGCGAGGGAGAGAAGTAGGCAGGCAGGCAAGCGAGGGAGAGAAGTAGGCAGGCAGGCAAACAAGCAAGCAGACAGACAGACAGACAGACAGACAGACAGACAGACAGACAGACAGACAGACAGACAGACAGACAGACAGACAGACAGACAGACAGACAGACAGACAGACAGACAGACAGACAGACAGACAGACAGACAGACAGACAGACAGACAGACAGACAGACAGACAGACAGATAAAAACACATACGTTAATAGTCGAACCCGACTTAACCGCGTACTTCCCTTTCTCCCACTGTCCCCCTTGCGTTTATTTTACATTAAATATATATTATTGTGGCACTGTGTAAGACGGCCACCATGTCTAAGACTGTGACTTTCCTCCTCGATAACGGGTGACTGTCTCAAACAATTATTGTAATTGTAGGAATTTTACTCCCCCATCTACATATTTTTTTTAACCATTTAGGAGGCTATCTGCTTCAACTTCATCCCTGTCTGTTAGTCAGTGTGTCAGGACCAACTTGGGCTGAAAGGGACACTACATGTACTATGCAGACCTGTTGAGGTGTAAAAAAACAACTAACTAACAAAACAAAAAACGCTTCTCAAAACGGAAATTGAACCCATCTTTTTGAGTGCAACAGCGAAGTGACACCAAAGATTCTCTAATAGACTTTATTTCAGGTTTGTGTCTGGTGAGG
>NW_004798095.1:324449-325411 GCF_000002075.1 Aplysia californica | reverse complement strand
ATCATTTATCCTGCCAACAGACAAGAAGGTATGCGATGATGATGATGATGATGATGATGATGATGATGTAGTCCGAACAGGGCGAAGCGTCGATATTTTTTTTTCTTAATAATGTAATTGGATGTTTCGAAATACCAAAACAGGAAATACTTTTTATTTCTCTTTCCGTACTTTCGATGATGATGACCAAGTAGTTGAGAACGATGTGCAGACAGGACTAAACAAATCCTCTCATAGAGTGACGAACCACAATTTGAAAATTATTCGTCATCAAAGTTCTTAATTTAATAATAAGTAATAAGGGCAAAACATCTCCTCTTGGTACTTTAATACTTACCAGCGCCGGAGGAAATCCCAGAAATTACAGCAATTGCAACCCCGACATTTATATTCACATCTTTTTTGCCATCTTCTTTTTCAATGTCCTTGCGAATTTCTTCGTTACTGCGCTTGTCCGCCATTACACCTCTGTAATTGATTAATGGAGATCTGAGAATAGAAATGCAAAGGAAATATTAGAAGTCTGTGAGGACCTTGGTCCAGATAAAAAGTCGTAGGGAGAGCGAGCGAGTGGCAGGCGTCACAAACGTTGTAGTGATAGTGTAGACGTTTAGGGGCGTGTGTGAGTGCGAGTTGATAACCCATTCTGGTGTGGTGCCAGGAGGTTAGGAGTGCACGCTTATCTGTGTTTCCTACAAGCATAACGCCGTCTTTTGTTTGAGTAAAAAAACAACAACAAATCAAAACGCAACAAAACAAAAAAATGGTCATTAAGTGGTGGGAAAATGTAAGATGGGCGGAGAGAAACAACAGACGGAAAATGAAGAATTAGGACGTACCAGTGGCGCTCTCCAACCACCTGCATAACGTCAGCAAGCTGTCAAATTGTTCTGAATCCAGGAAGCGTTTAACTTTTTCAGGAGAGAGAGAGGGGGGGGCGGAGAGAGAAAGAGAGGGGGAGG
>NW_004798095.1:319331-322957 GCF_000002075.1 Aplysia californica | reverse complement strand
GAGAGAGAGAGAGAGAGCGAGGGGGGAGGAGGGGGGGTATAAAACATACAATCTTTTCCAATCTATCTCGCATACTTTATTAGAGTGAGCACCGTAATTTTTGCTTTGAAGCACTTAGCGCAAAGAGCACCCTCTGCTCGGTATACATTACACTGGGTTGCAGTATCTAAAATGAACAGTCCTGTAGAGAACAATCAAGATTTAACTTAACCCTAACAAAGCTTAGTCATTTCCCACTACGTATTTGCTACACGAACAATTTAATAAGTTACTGCATAAGTTGCAAATTATACATTATTATTTTGACTTATCCTCCAAAACAAGTAGAAAAAAGTAAATATCCAGTTTGGGAGAACCCAAATTGAATAAATATAGTGTAACGTCTACACAGCAGTGGAGAGATAAAGCAGGTTTCTTTCGTTTTGTAAGTCCCGATTGCAGGGAAACATTTTGCTAACGAAATAGTCAAAAACAAGAAACGCCTGGATCAAGCAACCAGCCTGCGATTCGCTCTCTTGCGGAACCGAGACAGGATATATCACTTTAGCAGAGCGACAAGCACACCGGCACTCAAATTGACAAGCTGCACAATAGCTTGTCTCATGCGAAGGTGCAGACCATTTTTTAAGCCCCCTTTTTTTGCCGGTTTTTTAGGGGGGGGGGGGTTGGGATTGTGGACGCACGTCGTCTATGGTCTCGTGAAATGCATCACATCATTTATCCTGCCAACAGACAAGAAGGTATGCACTCAGTAGCTTCACATGAAAGACATATAGCCCCCCCCCCCTTTTCTCTTTACTGTTGGTGGGTTGTTCTTTTTTACTGCCCCCCCCCCCTCCTGACACAATTTAGATCCTTTAGAGGGCGGGCTTTCGACCCTGTCTGTCAGAGCCAACCTGGACTGAGAGGGATACAACATCCCATCAGAAAGATACTCGATAAAAATGGTCTATCCTATCGGGAATCGAACTCCGGTTTCCTGCAAGCAACAGTGCAGTGCCTACACCACAGATGCCAGTACTCAGTCCGCCTTGAAGGGTTTCACTTACGACCCGCCTCCCCCTCCCATTTCTGTACAATATAGTGACTATGCTAAACTTTTGACTCGTCTTCATCTCAAGAAGCATGGAGTAAATTTGGTGATTCATGTATCTTTAAAAAGACGAAATCGTGTTCTCGCACCTTTGCTCACAAAGATTCTCGTAATATTGTATTATGCACTTATATCAACTTTAAAACCAGTCTTTATTCACCAGCAGAGATTTACAGAAGCAAATTAATTTGAAACCATACGACATATTGATTATATCATTCAATACCTTTAAAGGTTAAGCGTACATACATTCACACATACTTATTAAGAAAAGAACAACCGTTCCACATAGACAGAAGACTTCGCGTAGGAACAAGTGTCGTAAGAACCCGGTTCGCCTAAAAGCACGCTGATTCCGAGTAACGAAGTTTTTTTCGCCACAGATTGCACGTCTAAGAACCCGATGTAAAATCCGTGGTAGCTTAAGTAAGAGTTTTACGGGACTTACAACACAAATAGGTAATAAAAAAGTATTATAGTGTAGATCTAAATGCCAAAGATTTGAGGTATTACTAGATTATAGTAACATACAAAGAAAAGGTAAGTCGATACAGGTCGATAGGAAAGAAGGAACAAACCGCACCGGAGTACCTGCCAATCTGCCAACCAGCCAGGATCTTAAAATCTGCGAAGGAACCCGGTTTGAGCTGAGGCCAATAGGCCTACACTTCTCAATGCATCCTGCTCCACCTTAGGTTAGGGCGCAGAGATAATCTAATCTCTAAAGCCAGATCACTATAGTATCTTTTTATACTTGAAAACGTAGGTATCTTTTACGCCCCCATCTTGACCTTGACCATCAATGATTTATTTATAGAGGCACCAACCATCCATGTCCAGGTGCTTACGCCCCCATCGACACTTTTGAAATAATTTAAGAGACGGGCTTTTGACCCTGCTTATTAGGGCTAACTCAGGCTGAGAGGAATAACAGAACAACCGAGACAAAATTTGTTACTTCCTACTAGGGAATCGAAAGCGGGTCTCCGGCGTGCGACTGTGAGGTGTTTAACCTCTACACCAAGGACGCGGTCTAAATTTCTTTCCCTGGGGAAAGAAACGTATTGCTTCCTTCTTTTAGTAAGAGTTTTACGGCACTTGCAACACAATCATTTCATATAAGCGCCGAAGATTAGAGGTGCTACAAGAGAGTAACAAACACAAAAAAGGAGGAGAGATCAGGACAATAGATGTTTGATAGGAAAGAAGAAGCAAACCTCACCAGAGCACCCGCCAATCTGAAATGAACGCACTGTACCCACCCACAAGAACACAGAGGGTTGTCTAGCAACTCACATGAACTCGGTGGCGTCGGTGACCTAGTCGCTACCTCAGAATTACAAAATTCTATCTGCTCAGTAGGCCCACCTAGCTTTGAGAAATTTGACGCCAAACACAATTTTGAGTTTCACATCATGCGCTAAGCTTTTTTTAATGCGATTCTTTGAATATCTTTTGCTTTTTATGTCATGGTATTAGTAACTCAATCGGCCAAAAATGTCAGATAGAACGTTTTAATTCTGGGGCAGCGTAGAGGTTAAGCAATCGGACCCGTAATGGTAAGATCTCAAGTTAGGGGGTTCGAGCCCCAGCTCGGTCCGACGTTGTGTCCTTGTAAAAGGCACGGATATCCTATAATTTGGCTTCGTTCTCTTAGGAATGAGCGTTAAATTCAGTTTCCACCTCTTAGTTTTAGTTTTAGTAGAGGTTTTTCGGCGCTCGCAACAGCATAAGGTCATGTGAGCGCCAGAAGATTAGAGGTATTACAAGAGAGTAACAAACATAAAAAAGAAGGAGGGGAGATAAGGACGATAGATGTTTGATAGGAAAGAAGAAGCAAACCACACCAGAGCACCTGCCAAACACCCACTTTCCACCTCTTTAATAACCTAATAGCGTTGATAGGGACGTTATACCGTTTCAGATTTCACGTGAAGTACGATGAACGGGGGCCTATCATTTAGTAGTTTACGATTGTTTCAGACTTTAGTTCCTCTCTTACGTTGTCAAAGCTTTGTTTATTTATGTGAACATGTGTTTTACGGCACTATCGACTCAGATTTGCCAATGCACCCGGTTGTCTCACTAAAAATCACCGACGTCTGTGGTGTTGCGTAAGGCGCTTCACTGTCGTACGCATGAGAACCGAGTTCGATTCTCGAGTGTGTAGAAAAAAAATTATTTCGGGTACCTCGGCCTTACTGTTGGGATGTTGTATCCCTCTTAGCCCGGTTTGGTCTTGGCAGGCAGGTTCGGAAGCCCACGTCTAAATTGTGTCGATGCGGTGCAAAATCACCTACATCACAAAAAACAGGAATGAGTGAGTAATTGTTATGTTTACAGTCGGTGAGTCAGGCTAAAAACAAGGCGGGAAAGTCGATCTCTCAGCAAATCTTGAACCGGAAGTTACCCCTGCTCCCCCTCGCGGGGCATGTGCAACTGCACAAATATTAAACATTTAGTGTGTGTGTGTGTGTGTGTGTGTGTGTGTATGTGTGTGTGTGTGTGTGTGCGTGTGTGTGTGTGTGTATGT
>NW_004798095.1:315647-317737 GCF_000002075.1 Aplysia californica | reverse complement strand
GGGGGAGAGAAAGACATGTATGGTCGCTTTTAAGAACAAGTGGGCTAACCCAGATTTCGGGGATTTCCACAAATCTTGACCTACACCAACTACACCAAACGTGGGCATTGCCTTACCTAGGAGAAGTTTTTTTTCCCGCGCTATTTACCGGTCGTGTTTTAACGATCGTACAATTGCGCGGCAATCTTAAGATTGCGCTGCGCGTTTAAACGAGCGTATAAATGTATCACTCTAGTGGGCTCTTTTCATTATCATGTTAATTTTAATTCTATTTCTAATTTTAATTTCAATTTTCATATTTTCACATTTTTGAAACCTGGCATTGTATCATTCTTGTGAGCTCTTCAGTTTCATACGTTGACTTTAATTTTCATATGTTTACACTTTAGAAAATATATGTGAATGTTCCTTGATGTGAGGAAAAGAAAAAAGATAGGGGTGAATTATTTTTTTGGGGGAATAAATATATTTTAAAAATATATAATAATATTAAGGCAATATTCAGATTGCCGCACAATTATACGATCGTTAAAACGCACAGCGCAATCTAGGTAAATTGCGCGGAACAGTTTCCTTGGTGTGTAAGTTTGTTTGGTTATAGATAAAACTCTCCTCGTCTTTTGAAGAAACTGCAGACTTTTGAACGTTCTTTTAATTGGGCGAACACCAAAAATTGCCGATACCTCAAGTAAAGAGTTCACTGTACGTCGCAGTTGAAAATGACCCCAAAGACGGCGTTATTCTCATATCAGTTAAGTTTTTTTAAATCAAATTTTTTCTGTACTGTATCAGATTTCACTTGAGTACTGTTCCACATAATAATATCAATCTGCTTGATAGAATTTTTTAAAAATATAATGCTCACTTGGATAGGCTAGACTACTTAACCCAATGATAAAGAGTCGACAAGCTTGGTGGGTTAGTCCACTGTACATGTGATGGACCATTTGTATAATATACTTCGATGTAGGAATAGTGCAGATAGAAAGATACGCCTTATTTTGGATGGGATTGCCCAATTCGCCCCCAGATTCGAACAACCGAACCAACCCTAAATTAATTTTTTGCTAATTTCTTTTTAATCGAGAAAAGAATTGTCAGTAATTTATACGTATACAGCAGCCAAGGTCATAACTGACTCATATGCTCAACCACAAACAAATACGCAGGGATAGATTTTATGGGTCCAAAAACTTTACCTTCCATTTTCTCAAAACAGCATTTAATTTTTTTTCCAGGGGGATGGGAATAGCCCCCTTGTGCTTAAAAGCGACCAATTTGAATAGATACTGACCTACAAACTGAGGGCGTGGCGTATATGAGTGTGTGTGTGGGGGGGGGGGGGGTTATCGAATATGTTAATGAAGTTTATCTGCACTATTATTGGTGATGTTGTTCGAACTATCAAGATATCCATGGGAAAGGGAGGGGAGAGGGGGGTGTCCTGTGGTTTGCAATGTCGAGCAATTAATCATGAGATGACTCACGTTAATAACAATTGCCAAACCTAAAGCACTGTAAGCATGTCGTAAGAGAAAAACATAGGCTTCCCTGCATAGAAAATCAAAACAAATACCGCCTCCTCCCCCCCCCCCAACCAAGAAAAAAACGAAAACAACTGAACCAACAAACAAACAAGAAATTCGAAAACAAAACAAACGGAAAGAAACAACAAGAGTAAGAAAAACAGTGGGGCTTACCGTCTAAAACAGAATGGATGTTATAATATTTTCTGTCTTTTTGGAGGGGTGGGAATGTGGAGGAGAGGGGTGTTCGGGGAGGGGGGGGGTATAATGTATGTTTCTTTTTTTTTAATACAACGGCATATGACATATAAATGGCCTCTTGATACTATACTGAGATAGGAATGAAAAAACCCATTCCGTATACTGACAAACGCTCACTGACTTGGAGAGAGACATAAAAAGTAATGTTAGTGCATTACAGTGACATAAATAGTTTATTGGGCTATTTTGCAAGCATCTGGTGTGCTGGCCATGTCACAGGAAATCTAGCACGTATGTGTGCGTGAGCGTGTGTGCATTTGCGTGTGCGTGTATGCGTGCGTGTCAGAGAGAGAGAGAGAGAGA
>NW_004798095.1:313645-314847 GCF_000002075.1 Aplysia californica | reverse complement strand
TTCCGAGTTTAATGTCTATCTCCGAAAGTACAGAGCCAAGAGGAAATTCGTGTAAAGTGCCTTTTCCAAGGACAACGTCGGACCGACCTGAGGCTCGAACCTCCGAACTCGCAATTTCACGATTATGAGTCTGGTAGCCTAACCACTAGGTCACCGACACCCATCTCCAAGGACAGTCTGAATGAATGGGATTCAGCATTCGAGCAGAAAGTTGAGAAAGACGGAAATGCCAGGTGATGATATAGCCTGTATGTGACATCATACTGAAATCAGACGCTCGTGAAAATAATGATATAGAAGAAATCGATATTTATCCGCCCGTGAGGGAATTTTTATCACTTTTGTTTAAAGTTCAAAATTATAATTTTATCAACACCTTTAGCATCCATGAAAAAAAATATTTTCTGTGTGGACTTTACTGAAAAACGTTGGTGAAAGGCACGCAAAACTGTAAATTAGCGTTTCCAAAGATACTCAAATTTTGAAAGCACCAGTAACTTTGGCAGTCCTTTTCTCTGACACTAGGCAACCAGCATCTCATTTACACGCAAATATCTTGACTTCCATACAAGACAGATGGGCATTTTAAAAATAAAAATCAGGATCAATGAACAAACTTTAATATTATACCAATAATAACTCTTTCAGATTATATCAATAACTCTATAAATATGCCAAAAAAATTTATGAGCCCCCGATTCCACCAAGTTATGACATCTAAGCTTACACTTCCTGGCGCAAGAATCATGCAACATTTAAGAGCTTAACCCTTTCCGTACGCTCTGGGGTCATTTTGTACCCCCGGGGTTGTATTCTTCACATTCCTCTAGTTTCTAGTGCGAAGATCTCTTTGAAACTTGCAGTATTTCTTTTTTAAAAAATCATTTTGACAAACTGCTATGCAAAGCGTACGGATCGGATTAACGAGTGTTCCCCACGTCGTATGGATACGATAGTAAAACACGACGTACAGACAGGGTTAACCATAACTGCACATTATGCCAGCCTGTGTGCTTTTCCTCTTAATTAAAGCACCTCTTGAATGTCACGGTTGCAAATTGCTAGTGCATTTGAAAACGGGATCAATAGATAAATTTACGGATTGTTTTGAAAGTGTGTGTATCTGTCTGTGTGTGTGTCTGTCTGTGTGTGTGTCTGTCTGTGTGTGTGTGTGTGTGTGTGTGTGTGTGTGTGTGTGTGTG
>NW_004798095.1:310871-313375 GCF_000002075.1 Aplysia californica | reverse complement strand
ATAGAGAGAGAGAGAGAGAGAGAGAGAGACAGACAGACAGACAGACAGACAGACAGACAGACAGACAAACGGACAGACAGAGAGGGTGGAGGGGAGGGGGACTGATTTGTTCTCCCTTTCTCATGTGCATCATTAATTTTGTTTCATTTGTTTCACCACCCAAACACCGGCGCAAATCCGACAAAATTAACACAATTCAAACCTATGAATTGTAGGGCTAACTGTTCCTTTTCTTTTAATAATTTGTTTTTCTGATTAATTACCCTTCGTTGCTGTTGTTTTGCTGTAGCCATTTTCAAGAGACAGATTGGGGATTTCAGAGGTACAGTCTTAGCTGAAGACGCAGTTCTACTCTAAACGGCGAATACAGATGGCCCTTTAGTAAAGTTGCAATAAATCAGACAGTCACTAAGAGATGACAGATTCTGACACGAGACTGAAGACACAAACTCCACGTAGAGGTGACCTAGAGGGCGCTTGGAGTCGCACAGGGGGAGACGCCGGATAGCCATAGAGCAAGGTACGGAGGTAGAGTTATGCTGTAGGTATATTTTGCCCGAAACTGGAGGCGATAAGTTGAATGAAAAAGAAATACCACTGGTTTTAGTTTTAGTAAGAGCTTTACGGCACTTGCAACAAAATAAGGTCATGTAAGTGCCGAAGAATAGATGTGTTACAAAAGAGTAACATACACAAAAAAGAAGGAGGAGAGATGAGGACGATAGATGTTTGATAGGAAAGAAGTAGCAAACCACACCAGAGCACCCACCAACCACCCACAGGTATATTTTGCTCGAAACAGGAGGTGATAAGTTGAATGAAAAAGAAATACAACTGGATCGTTTTCCACGCTGTAAATGGTCGACTATGTATGCTCCTTTGATACCTGTAAAAAATCGACTGTACAATCACACACACACACACACACACACACACACACACACACACACACACACACACACTCACACACATAGACACACACACACTCAATAGTATACATAATGTAATCTACAATTACATTTTTTTTTTACCTTTGTCACATATACATATAAAACATACTGCATCCTTAATAGAAACAGATGTGTTCCTAACTTAAGTGGTAACATGCTGGACAACGGTGCAGGCAGTCCGGGTGACATTTCTCAACGACACACTGTAAGGTTTTGATCGATTTCAGAGCTTTCAATTAGGCTCTCTCTCCACAGACTTGAGTCGATCTTATCGGAGATGGATATTAATCTAGCAGGTGCTGCTTCTCAAAATGTCTGCCTGCGTGTTTCAGGGCGTTGGACTTCAGAAATCACAGATAACGGAACAGTTAACATAGAACCAAAAATTAAGTCACGCGAGTCACCAAGAGATCGAGAACTGTTGCCTCTATAAATAAATCACCGCTGGTTAAGAGCATTAAACTGGAAAAAGTAAAATTCGAGCCACAATTCTTCGAATAGGCTAAACACGTCAGGCAACTCCAAAATAGAACACCCCCCTCCCCCTTACAGTGCGCCGAAAGTGGAGACCTATGTCAAGTAAGTTCCGTTTACTAATACCATTAAACCTATACTACGGCCGAATTTGAGTAAGATGGCCACCTATTGAGTCGAGAAGAGAATTAATTAAGTAGTCTTGGACAGCTGAGTGTCTTGCACAGTGTTAATACATGTATAATTTTTAATTAACAAAAGAAAAAAACGCAAAGTGGGATACAATAGAAAGTGGCCGTTTATACAGGCACTAGTGTTGTGCAGGTGGCCGTTTGAGCAAGTTTGACTGTATTCTTAATTAATGAAACACAACTGGAAAACGAAAAGAGCAGGAGCCAAAAACTTGGGACAAGATGAACGGACGGATGGAGGGACAAGATCAAACAGTGGTCAGCAGGACGAGGACAAGGATGTGGCAGGGAGAGCCAGGACAGGCAGGGCACGTCGGGCATCTGTTATTGCACGTGAAACTCGCGGCCAGACCTGGCACGTGACACAAACTGGACACACACAAAAAAACTTGCCAGACGTGAAGGGGGGTTTAGGGATGAGGTGGGGGGTTATTTTTCGCATTGATTGTTTCTGCTGTGATGTCTTTCTTGCTCTTTCAATTGAGTTTTTGTTTCTTTTTTCCACTTGTTTCATAGAATACGTTTGTTTTCTGATTCATAATTTTTCTCACTTCGTTGAGTTCCCTAGCATTTAATTGAATTCTAAACATCAGTGTTTGGAAGAACTTCAATGTAGACTACTTAAAAATAAAGGAAAAAGGTTTTTAAAAACTATTTTTTTTAAAACCCAAGAAATTTTGAATGCTAACTGGATGAGAAAAGTCGTCCTGATGGAAGCAGCACCTTATATAGCGCTGTATAAAGTGTCCACTATCGCTAAAGGACTTCAGAACTACGATGCCTCAACCCTATATTCTAATGGGTACACAATTACACAAATGTGTGCACGCACATATATACGCACTTGCATACATACACACATACACTAGCGCGCCAAAACACACACACA
>NW_004798095.1:305381-306308 GCF_000002075.1 Aplysia californica | reverse complement strand
CTCTCTCTCTCTCTCTCTCTCTGTCTCATTCTTTTCTACTCTTGTCAGAATCTGATTTGAAGACTAAACAAAGTTAGAAGTAATAATTATAGTTTTTTGCTTTTGTTTTTTTTTTAGAATAGATTCAGTAATTTTGTTCAGAATCTGAATTGAAGAGTCAACAGAAGTTAGAAGAAATAATTTTTTTAAAAAAGAATAGATTCAGTAATTTTGTTCACTGTTTTAAACAAGACAGGGAAATGGTTAAAAAGTGGCCCGGACTTTCACGCGAAATCCAACCAACATCTCACTCTGAACTCTTGACTGTAGTTTGGTCAGGTCGCCGGGTGATGGTTTCATTCATTCTGTACTTTCAGTATTAGTGACGCTCATTTACTTGTAAGCAATATGTCGTCTGTCAACTTCACAAAGTACGATGCATTTGGGTTTGACATGGACTTTACCCTTGCTCGTTATGAGCTTGTACCATTTTTCAACGTAAGTTTAAACCTCACTAACTTAAAGACTTTAAAGTAGATCTAGAATCTAGATTCTAAGTCTAAAGTTTCACCGACTGCAAGATGTAGAATTATGTCATCATTAATTTTGTTGTTGTGTAATGTGTGGCAGCGTTGGAAAACCAAGGCTAAGGATCTCTTCGAAAAGTCTCTGAGATCATTAATGATATGAAAGCATTTTTTTTTCTTTTCAAAATCTGCAGCATTTCCAGATTGTCAGTTTTCAAATTTTCAAAAGGCTGAAAAGGCCACCTCTATTCTCACCCGGAGTGAGAATAGTGCAGGCGAGTCTTGTGGCTATTCTCACCCGGTGCGCGTTCACCAAATTTTGCGTTCACCCTAAACCACAGAATTCTACACTGTGATAGATTCTAGATTCTAGCAGAAAAATTGTAGAATTCTGTGCCGTGAACAAACGTTCTATTACAAC
>NW_004798095.1:302425-304735 GCF_000002075.1 Aplysia californica | reverse complement strand
CAAAAATGAGAGCACAACACCCCATTTTAAATGTGCCTCACTCTTCCTAGACCCCAATGGGGCTAGTTACAAAAAGCCTGTAACTGAGATACAGTAGTCTCCGCCTAAGATCCCGGTGCTCGGGAGCAAGGAAAAGCGGGATCTTAGGCGAACCGGGATCTTAACCAACGAACCCAGGGAAGAATCTATGGTGACCCATGTTAAGGCTTACAATTGGTAAAATGGTCTCCCTCCACTCTAAAATGAACTGACGTGACCGCTTGGTGGATTTATGACGTATGGCGAGCAAAGAGTGGTTAACCTTGATGACCTATCACAGGGCATAGTGGGATGAGGCGTGCCATTTTCACTTATTATCCTATCATGAGGCTCAAGATCTACGCTTATCAAGTTGCCCCTCCCCTCCCCTCCCCCTTACCTGTCGAAAATGTATAGCTTTCCATCTCCCCCAACCGCCTTTGTCGTTACACACTATTACGTTGTGAACACACCAATTAAAATTCAGTCTGTCTCGCAAATTCGGGAGTAGAAACAACTTCTCCAATAGTCAGGGGAGAGTTCACAGTTCAATGTGATCCCGCCAGGAGCGAACGTGTAGGCCCTACCCACCCAGCAAGTGATGTAAGTTTAGGGGGATAGCTCAGGTGTGAGTGAGATGTTCGGGGAAAACAAACGTATCGGTCAGTTCACACCCCGGTGTGCTCCCGTCTGGGGCAAACATTGTATCGCTTCATCGAGTTTTACAACGTGTACGTGATCACATTCACGATAGTGGCTGATCTTTGATGCGACGGACATTTATTGATCTCAAATTTTCACTCTTGGTTGATCGGCTGTCCCGCCCGGGGTTTTTTCCGCAAATTATGATCTGAAATGCAGGATCTTAGCCGAATGTAGACCTTCAGAGTAAATCAGAGCGGGATCTTAGGGGTGACTTTTGTATAGTAAAAATTCTGTTTTCTTAAAACAGCGGGATCTTAAGCGAACCGGGATCGTAAGCGGTGGGATCTTAGGCGGAGACTACTGTAATAACAAAATGCTGCATTGCAGATCAAAATCTCAACACATTTGAGTGTTTGTTCCGTTGTTTTACATAACTGTCTAAAAAAATTGCTACTTAGGTCTCACGTGCACTTCCTTTTTTTTTAACACAAAGTTGTACAATGAGTTTTTAGATCAGCAGCTGAAGACTACGCTATCATACTTATTTACTTACTCTCTCCCTATACTGTCAGGTACATAAGGCAGTGAGAAGTCAACGCCATGCCTGCCTGACCCTGGCCACGTTCTCCAATTTTGGCACATCCAGGCCCAAGGGGAAGAAATATTCTTCTGTGCTGATATGAATTGGTCATCACCAGACATTGATGGATGAACTGTTTTCATTATCATCCCATGTATTCTTATAATTCTTACTGCACCCTCATCCCTTATTGTGCCTCGATAGCTTCCAGTTGGTCTTCCTCATTTTCTTTCTTGTTCTTGTTTCAGGAAGCAACATCCCTGCACTCCGGACATGTCCATTGATGCTCCGTTGCTCTCTCCAAAATGTTGCCGAGGGTCCCTCTACTGATTGTGCCAGTGCACATCTGGTTGAACGTTCTTCTGTTCTTTCCTGCAAGGATGCCAGATTTTCCGCTTCCTTTTTTTATTCCCAAAAGCATCATCCTCTCCACGGCAGTACTGGCCTCTGCCTCCCTATCCTCCTCCTCAATCAGTTGGCGAGAAAGACATTTCAGGATCTCGACCCTATCTGGTTGAACCATATTGTCAACTAAGGTGGCCTCACCTGCCAATCTGTCAGCTTTTTCATTTCCCCTAACACCTGCATGGCCAGGGTAGAAAATCCATGTGAGCGATCGTATAGGCGTTGGTTCGATAGCCTGAATCCATTCCGTTCTCAGGAAACCTTTTTCGATCCTTCTGAGGGTACACATGGAATCAGTGATAAGAACAGCATGGGTTGTGTGGGGGCGATCTTGGGTCATCCAATCAAGTGCTTTCGTGATGGCTTCAATTTCCATTCGCATACTTGATGTAGCCCTGCTGCAGGCTCCAGATGCACTGTGTATGATTTTATTGTTGGCGAATGCAACAAATCCCCATCCACTTTGCTGGCTATCTCTTTTCACTGAACCATCTGTATAAATTATAGGATCCCCTGCCTTTGAGTTTGTGTCAACAATCTCGTTGATATCGCTCTCGTTGATGGCAGCCGCAACATTTTCTTTCTCCAGTTGGTCTCCAATACCATGTCTGATAGTGATAGGGCAATTTTGTCTTCGGCATTCTTAGAACATGTTTCTATCT
>NW_004798095.1:273245-302325 GCF_000002075.1 Aplysia californica | reverse complement strand
TATATATATATGTATATATATTATACATCCTGGTGAAATCAGGCACTCGTCAAAATAATGAAATCCGAGAAATCATTTTTCAGCCAGTTTGGAAATCTTTTTCACATTTTTGTTTTTTGGCTCAACATCTTGTACGTCCATTCAAAAACACTGTTATAGGTGGTTTGATGGAAAATCGTTAATTAAAGGCACAACAAATTTAAATTTAGTTTTCAAGGACTCTTCAGCTATGGAAGTAACCAAACTTTGGCGGCCATTTTCTCGCTAATTTCACTACTGAAACCAGGCGACCCCACCTCCTTCATTCGCAAATATCTCAACTACTTCTATTAAGATAAATGGATATTTTTTTCATGGAAAGCAAGGCTAATGAACTTCCTTGTTAAGATGATACCAATAACTCCATAAGAGAAAAAATTGACGAGCTCCTGATTCCACTGCGTTGTGACACATACATATTATTTTTATGATCAAATGTAGTTTTAAGTTTATTAATGAAACATAAATATGTGAGGTGTCTTGGTGAAATCAGGCGCTCATCAATAGTCAAAATAATGAAAGCAGAGAAATCGGCATCTTTTTGGCCGAGGGGCAATTTTTTTGTAATTTTCTTTTTTTGGCTCAACCCCTTTTATGTCCATTTATAAACACATTTCTGTGTAGAATTAACGGAAAATCATTGATGAAAGGCACAAAAAATGTAAATTTTCAGTTTCCAAGGACTCTTAGGCTATGGAAATTACCAAATGTTGGTGGCCATTTTTTCGATAATTTTACCTCTGAACCCAGGCGATCCTGACCTCCTTCAATCACAAATATCTCGACTTCTATTCAACATAGATCAATACAGTGGAACTCGGATTCAACGAGGTCGCCGGGCCTGACCTAAAACCTCGTTGAATCCGAGGGTTCGTTATAGCAAACATGAGGTTTTGTGTAGATAAATACAGGCACTGAGCAAGTAGTGTGTAAAGAGAAGTAACAAATAGTGCCTGAAATGTTTGCATTATATTATGAGCTCATCATGTATCGGTAAGCTTGCGGAAAGAATGATAAACAACCGCCTCTACTGGTACCTGGAAAATACTAACAGCTTAAAAAGCAGGCTTCAGAAAAGGCAGCAACACAGAAAATCAACTTTTTAAACTGAGTCAAAACATCCAGGATGGATTTCAGGAGAGTAAACACACTGTCGCCATCTTTCTAGATCTCCAACAGGCGTATGACAGAGTGTGGAGAAAAGGCCTACTCATGAAATTGATGGACATCAGGATACATGGCAAACTTTACAAATGGATCAAGTTCTTCCTGTCGGATCGAAACATTGAAACCAAGGTAAACAATGCCCACTCGTCAAGAGAAGTACACGAGGAAGGCCTACCTCAAGGTTCCTGTCTGAGTTGCACTTTGTTCCTGATCTTCTTTAATGACGTATCGAACGTGCTGAAATCAGAAAAGACTCTTTATGCCGATGATCTTGCTCTCTGGAAGACACATCACAGCACGATAGTAGGAGCAGGGAAATTAAATGAAGACCTCAAGAGGTTCCATAATTCCTGTCAGAAATGGAAACTTAAAATAAACTGCACGAAAACAGTATACACCATCACGAAGAGCCATAAATCAGCCAAAGAAAATCTCAAACTAAAGATAGGAAATGAAAATCTCCCCAAAGAAGAACATCCAACTTACCTAGGAGTCAAACTTGACCATAGGCTAACCATGAAAGCCAAGTGGAGAACATAAGGAACAAGGCAAAAAAAAAGACTCCAACTTTTAAAGAAACTCGCAAGCAGTTCATGGGGTTCAGACAAACAAACTCTGAGAGCTCTATACCTGGGTTATGTCCGATCTTCCGTGGAATACAGCCATAGCCTACTCACTATGTGCAGTACAACTACTTGCAACACCCTTGACAAGGTCCAAAACAATGCCCTTCGTTTTATAAATGACGGCATGAGATCCACACCTACCGCCGCATGCGAAATCCTTGCAAATGTTGAACCCCTGGGAATCTGCAGAGATAAAGCAGTTTTGGAGCTACATGAAAGAACTAAAAGAATGTGCCCCAACCACCCAAACAGGAAATTAGTAGAAACATGGAAACAAAAGAAACGAATTCGACAAAAGTCAATCATGCATCACATCACAGAACTAATGGAGAGCCACCATCTACCACAAAACAGAAAAGAAACCAAAAGAGTCAACCAAAACATCCCTCTCCACCTTTTTTTAAAAAAGCCAATCATTACAACATCTCTCAAAGACAAGAGCACAAAATCTTCAGACCCAGTGATGCTGATGCTTGCATCACATCAGTCGACAGCTATTCAGATGACTGGATACACGTCTATACGGACGGCTCAGCATTCAAAGGCACAACCGAAGCCGGATATGGAATACTAATACAGTATCCAGATGGAAGTTCCAATGAGATCTCTGCTGCCTGTGGAGAGAAATGCAGCAACTACGATGTAGAAATGATGGCAATTGAAACAGCACAGTACCATCTCTGCACAGTTTTTGACACTCATCCTGGAAAAGCACAGAGCATTGTGATTTTCACTCACTCACTATCAGTATTATAAGCCATAGAAAATGACCATCATCTAAACCAAGATTTGACCCATATACTGTTTGGATCCCATCATCTGATAACATTCTGTGGCATCAACCTAGTAATGCAGTGGGTCCCCGGACACTCAGACATACCTGGAAATGACAGAGCAGACACACTTGCCAAACGGGGATCTAGACAGGAACAACCCAACACTCCAACTTCATACAACACTGCAAAACAAATCATCAAAAGCAACAACAAACAAGATTGGATGAACAGATGGGCCCTGGGAAAGAAAGGCAGAGCAGTTTTCAAACATATGACCACAACAAAAAGGAATGACAATATCAACCGCCTTCAGAGAAAGAAACAGACCACGATCTTCCGCCTACGAACAGAACATATACGGCTCAACTTCCACCTGAACAGAATAAACGCGGAACTTCCCCCAATGTGTCCCTTGTGTGACTATGCATATGAGACTGTGGAGCATCACCTGTTCCACTGCACAGCCGTAAATGACATCAGAGCTACCCTTCTCCCTACGAGACCTAACATAGACAACACACTCTATGGAACATTACAGCAACTGCAGCAGACCTGCACTTATCACAACATGACATTGGACAGAAGGTCGAGAGCTGTTGCTGGATCGATAACAACAACAACAAGAACATGAGCTGTGTAAAAAAAAAGACCAATTCGTTCAAATGCACGCCAGTGTCATCTCGATTGTTTGCCAAAAAGTTGTGTTGCTGTGTAGAGCCTAGAACATGGCAACTTTTGATTCCATAGAGGAGCGCTCAATTCATTACGTAGATCTACGTGAATACTAGCTTATATAATAATGATCAGTTGCCGGGGAAAAAAAAGACTGTGACGCGTTGTATCTGCGACGTTCAACGCCCAGACCGCTATTGCCGCGCCCCCCCCCGACACAGTCACACGTGTGCAGGCCGCCCATCCGACCCCGACACACACCAGAGTATACATGTGCGTGTGCCAACAACGCATGTGTTGGTATGAAAAAAGGCCGCTGATTGGTCGCATTCAATCAGTTAAGTGAACAGTAGTTCACGATGCAGGGCAATGGATGGTTTCCGGGAATAAATAACGGTCATTCTGGGAGAAAAATGAGTGAAACCACGTCTGTGGGGGCTGTTCCCCCTGGAAGCGACCTCGTTGAATCCGAGCTTGCTGATTTAAGTGCTCGTTGAATCGGGGTTATTTTTATTGATTTTAAAGAAGAAAAAAAACAGGGAATCTATCTCCTCTCGTTGAATCCGAGCTCGTTAAATCCGAGTTCCACTGTATTCTTTTCACCAAAAGGAAGGCAAATGAACAAGCTTTAAGATGATACCAATAGCCCCATATGCCCAAAAATTGACAAGTGCCTGAATCCACCACGTCATGACATATATATCATCGGCCTTGTGATAAAACCGACTAACTCCAGTGAGGTAAATTTTACAGGAGAAGGAAAAAACTGTTTTATTTCAAAACAAAGACGTCTAATGATAAATCAATTCTTTAAACACCTATAAAAAAACTTTACCGAAAAACTAGACCCTTTTTTTTCCTTCAAAAATCCCTTTTAATGAAACTGCGTGTGTTAGACGGTTATGTCACTCAAATTTTTCTGGATAAAACCTACCAACCTTCAATTGGGTTGGCCGGTTTTATCAGGAAGCCACTGCTGGCCTTGAGTTTGGTTGAATGCAGCCAAGCCACCTTTGACGGTAACGTATTTGATCTGTTGTTTCAATCGTCGTGATCTTTTGTAGAAAAAGAAGAAGAAGATGGAGGAGGAGGATAAGGAGAAAAAAGGAGGAGGAGGAGGAGTAAGAAGAAGAAGAAGGAAGAGGAGGAGGACGATATTATTGCTACCAACATACTATCAGCTGCTGCCATTTCAGTGCTTCCAAGTCAATTCGGGCAAAAACAGCAGTCACAAAGTTGAACATTTAATAGAAGTAGAAGAAGCAGAACACAGCAATGGGTATATTAATTACATTTTAAGTAGAAGAACAGGAGGCTCGAAGGGTAAGGGAGAGCAGTTACAACAAAAACAACAACTACAACAACTACAAAAACAACAGTAGTAGCAGCAGCATCAGCAGGCCTTTAGAATTTATGACAATGTCTGACATGGTACTATTGGCACTGGGTGGCCTTTTAAATGCCTAAAAAAAGTAATACTAAGAAAGAAATGAAAGCAGAAAGCCACACAAAAGCTCTGCTACCTCAGCAATAGTTTCGGTGAAGTTGGTTACATAATAATATATTATTATTATACAAAAAGACCTTGTACGTATCAAAGAATGTACCAACTTTCTTCAAGGTGCGTGGCTTGACAAGAACTACGTTATTGAGTTTTCTTGACAAAAGAAGAGCATGTCTGTCTCACTCTGTGTCCTCTGGCAATAATAAGGCAATACGACAAAAGTTACCATTGTTTTGAAAGACTCTACAATAATCGAATTTGACTTGATCGCTTTCAAAACTTCTTACTGAGGCAAATTTTTATGGTAATTGTGGTAGCATCGGGGTACGACGGCCTTCAACTCCAGTAGATGTTTATACTGGTTGGCAATTATCTTCAATCTGTCTTTACAGAGAGGTCCAGCAGTAACCGTCGTACATTGGGTGTTCAGCTTTCTTGGTCCTTGCAGCGCCTGCCATCCATCATCAAAGTTTAGCTTGTACTGAATTTTAAAGTATTGAGTGTACTTTGATGCCTGCAAGTCAGTGACAGTAGGATCGCCTGCTTTTCTCCCTGGGCGGATTGTTTTGTACTCGCCGACCTTTGCGAAATCTTTGAAAAAGCTGTAGCCCTGATACACAACGTCATAGGGCCTGGGGATGCGTCTGGCTTGGAGCATGATGTTCATGTAGTCCATTAGGGTGTACATCAGTGCGTTTTGGAGCGATCGCTCAATAGTGCCATGGACTGAATCCACCTCCATTTGGGTATGGCCCTTGGTGAGAATTTCTGCTCAACTGTGAAGTCAAGCTCTTTGGCCAGCAAGGCCATTGCACTCACCAGGATGGCATTTCTGTTTTAGTAGTTGCACCAATCACTACAGATGATAAAGTGGTTGAAGTCAGTCACTTGCAATATCAGTTAGTGAGTCAAACATAATGAAAACTGTTGAAACTCAGACCAACTTCACTTTCATACCAGACATATCATCTGGTGTCTTTAGTGGCAAGATCCTAAATCGTAAAATTGTGTACAGCCAGTTTTGTTTTATAATAAAAGGTGGTTGTCTTCAGTGATGAGGCCAGAAGGACGCACTGGATCTCCATACAAAGGACACACACTTTGTTCTCTTGGTTCAGTGCAGCCTCCCTGTCCTTCTCCTTCTCTGGTCTAGCTACAGCTTTCGTCATATTCATATTCGATGCGCTGTGTATTCTGTTTCTGTTAGGTTTCCAGATTCGAAGCTGGTGCAAATGTCGCACTGGTCTTTCTTGGTTTAAAGTCAACCCAAATTGTTTTTCTTGAACTTTTGTCAGAACACTTGATAGCTCAATGTGGCTCTCACCCTCTCTGCATAATTCTCCATGTATACTTGATGCAGATCTGACGTTTTCTGGATTGTCATCTATAGACAGGAGGATATCTTCGAAAGTTTGTAAAAAAAATTCCTTTTATGGAAAAACATGTCATCCTTGGCTCTCTCATGGTGGGCGTGATGTGTTCTGGGGGGGGGCTCTTGTTTTTTTCGGAGAAGACACTTTGAATAAACCAGTGGGTCAGGCCTGTGGTGTTTATGAAGATTGTTTTACAAACTTTGACCATTGACTCTTTTATGTGGTATTGAAGGGTGTAATTTCTCCTTGGGTTTTCACTTGCTGTGTAAGATCTCTTTTTGTCTATCCTGTTTATCGTGGGATATAGCCTACGTAGGCTCTCTTTTCTTTCCAAGAGAGTGACCAGTGATGTCATTGCATTTTGTACCAACCAGTTTACAACTGCAAAGGACATCATGTTCACACCCTGCTCGCTTCGTGCCTTGACATTTGTAGAGGCATCCCCAGTTCTTTCAACCTCTTCCTTTTGTTACCCTTCCAATCGTTTTCATGCCGTGTCCTTTTTGCAGAGATCAATGGTGACATAACTGTTGTATGATCAGCTGATGATACATTAGCCTGGTCACGAGGATCACTTTCCTCTGCGCTGAGGGTCAGAGGTGACGCAGCAAGAGTGGCATTGTCTTATGGAATGTTATAGCATTATGTAAGTTAAGGTTTGATAAAAAGATGAAGCATTATGTTATGACACTGAGAAAATAATCTACACAAAACACAAACGAAATGAACTTTCAAAGAAAGTCGAAAGATTTTTCAGAAGGTAATGACTGCAATAAACACTGCAAATTAAAAAAAAGAAAAAGCACTTTAAAAAACAACGTTCGTTGGGGGCAGATGGTGTGTTGGAAAGGTCCCACATTTTTTTTTTCTGCGTGAGTTAGTAAAGAATGAAAAGCTACCGACTTCGTCCATTCAATTGCGATGGAAAAGATGATATGGAGAAGAGACAGTAGTCCGAATAAGGGAAAATGCCTTCATAATTCGGTAACTTTCAAGTACAAAGACAAAGAAGAACACGTGGACAGAAAAAAATAGTTTCATAGAAAACAAAATCCATAAAGATGCGTTTGAAATACCGGCATTGTCTTGTCACGAGATCAACAGTTCTGTGGGAACAGTGGGGAGTTTTAGTCATTAATAACATTATCAGCAGCATTAAAACGAAGAAAAAAGAGGGAACAACCAGATCTATATAACTCCCAAATGAAACCAACGAGCAATATTACACAAATTTCCCTTTTGAAGACCTCACATGGTTACGTGAGCGAATTCCAGACTATCAAACGAAGTGCGGAGATGAGTCAAAGCCGGGGTTTGTCAGTAACGTAGCACGTGGCCCCTCATTGTTAGCGCGACAAAAACAGTCAACCCTCATTCCCTCCCTCGCAGGTGGGATAGTCGGAAACAGCAGGGTAAAATCAGATGGATGCCGGGTGATACTGTTTTATTTCTAATGTTTTAAAGACATTTCTAGACAAAATTTAGATCTGACTATGAGTGAGCATATGAAATGGACAATTTGCTATCGATAGGGCCAATAAAGGTTTTGGGGATATTTTGTGGGTTAGTCGGTTTTATCACCAGGCTGACGATATATCTTCATTGGGCTGCAGGCATGGCTGACTGGCTGGCTGGCTGGCAGCAACAAAAATCAGGTGTATGGCGAAGATGATATCAAATTCTGAATCATGTATTATAAAAATTTAACCAAATGATTCGCCAGTGACTCTTTTTTAGTTGGATTTTGAAGATCACACAAAACGAAGCATTTTCATCAAGATTACATCCTGTATTATTTTATTTATTACAAAGAATACATACAGCTGTCATTTTTAACTGAACATGCAATACCCTCTTAACTCAACGAAGCGGACACCTTTATGTTCGACCATCAGCAGATCTAAATCAATGTTTCATTCCATTTCGAACCATCACACACAAATCAGAAACATAAATTTGCATATATTTCACAGTATACATGTTTTTGTCTGCCTCATTAAAATTTCAATATAAAGAAAATAGAATAGAAAAATGTACACGAATAACAATATGTTGTGAAAAGTACTCCAAAACAATGGATGCGTCTTCATAATGAGTGAAGAGAAGATAATAGAAACTTTTCTGTCCCTCACTATTTTTATGATTTGTATATCTTCTTGTAAATGTAGATTCTTTTTATAGAGTTCTGTTCTGTATTTAATATTTGGATTTTCTGAGAACAAGGAAGATCGGATTCAAGAAGGTGACTGATCCATGTATGTTCTATGGGCCTATAGACCTCTGAGATAAAAACAGCTAAAACAGTTTTAAAGTACTATTGTCCTCTTATCAATAATGTTCCAACCGTCTTAATGCATGTGTTTTTTAAATGAAAATGTACATTTGTGGCACGCCGCAAGGTAATCAAGCACTCGTCAATTTTTGGGCATATATGTATATATGAAATGAAGTTTTTGGTATCGTCTTAAAGCGTGTTCATTTGTTTTACTTTTGATGAAAAAAAATAGCCATCTATCTTTTAGAAGTTGAGACACTTGCTGTTAAAGGGGATGAGGGTTGCCTGGCATCAGAGTGTATAATTATAATTAATTATCAAGAAAATGGGCGCCAAATTTGGTGACTTCCAACGCTTGAAGAGTGTCCTTGGAAGCTGCAAATTGAGATTTTTGTGCCTTTGATCAACATTTTTCAGTAAAATCCATTCAGAAAAGTGTTCTTAAATGGACATAAAAGGTGTTGAGCCTTTAAATGAAAAGAATTTTTAAAAAATTACCCAATGAGTGGGAAAATGCTATTTTCTTCTATTTTTTATGTTGAAGCTCACCTGATTTCACCGTGATACCACCCAAGTGATTTTTTTGTGTTTTGTTGTCTAGTGTCTAGTTTCCTTTGACTTTAATAGTAAATTCTCATCAGCTTTGGTGCTCTGACATAATTGAAATATAAACCCTCTCTCTCTACCAGATGGTGTATGATTGTGTCCGCAAATATCTGGTGGAAGTCAAGAAATATGATGCTTCTATTTTTCACAGACTTCAGGAAGACAAAGAATTGATGTGAGTTGTAAGACCATATTTGTGTTTGTAGTCTGGTCGGTTAGACATGTTCCTGCCTTTTTGGAGAAAAAATATGTAAACACAGTATGTATTATATTTTATCTCAGAACAGTCCGTTTTGTGTTTACAGTTACAGGGTGGTGTTGTAATTAAATGATAAAGCGCTGGACTTGCAATAAAATAGTTAATGCTTGTAGCTTAGTAGTGTCAGGTGTCAGTTTTATGATGCATTCATTCTTCTTTTATGAAATTTTGATAAATAAAAGCTCTATTTACCTTTTTTACTATTTTGTTTTAGCCTCACTAAATCTCATAAACTTGTGAATTTATACTGCATTCATGTTTTAATATTTTTGCCTTGTCTATGCTTTCTTTTCATAGTTACAAAGGACTCATTGTTGACTTTGAGAAAGGCAATATTCTGAAACTTGGAAGTGATGGCGTAATACTTCGGTAAGTTTTCTGCAGATGCGTGATAAAAGTTTTGCCTGTAATCTCTATCAAATTAATGATCCTATGCCCATTATTCTTGTAGATGTAAGTTGTTCATTTCTCACACTAAATTACTAAGTTCCATTCCTGATTAGAACTGGCTTACAGGGACCAAAATTTGGAAGTAAGTCGTCATCATAGTCCGTAACATTTGTTAAAGGTATGCTGAAATGTCTTATGGGGCTGAATCTACGTTATGATATTGTTTGTGTTTATTGCCCTACTGCTATGCTGTCATAATACCAAAACAGTGAGAAGAATGTGACAAATAACCTTTGTAATGATTTTACTCATGATTTTGCTTTTTATTTTCTATGTCAAATAAAGAGCCACACATGGAACTCAGAAGATGACAGCTGCAGAAATAGAACGTGACTATGGAGCTGAGAGGAAATTTGGAGACTATGACATTTTCAAGAATGGGATGAAAAGCATAGACTCTAGTAAGTTGGATTTCTTGAAATTATTCCTTTGTGGCAAGGGAGAATTGTTTTTTTTAATGTGAAGATTGTGTTTTTTGTGAACTCTTAAAGTAAAACAGCAGGTCTGTGTTCTCTTATAACTGAATTCCGAGAGAAAAGATGTTGGCCTCATATGTGCTTCTAAAGGAATGGTGCTCCATGCAGTTGGTCCTGAATAATTATGTATGGTGCACATGAACAACACCCATTACCAAAAAGAAAGATGTGTATTGTCAGTTTCTCTACTCTCACAATTGGAAAGGACAAGGGTTTCGGGAGTTCCTTAGATGTTAGTATAATTTTTATGGTAAAAGTCAAGAGAAGGTTCATTGACATAAACTCGTGTCCTGCACATGTTCTACTGTTCCCTATATTTGTCCCTCACTTGTACAAGCAAACTAGGCGCAAGGGCAGCAGGTAAATTTAAACTTTCACTCCCACACACAAATGCATTGCTTTTGGGGGTATTTTTTTTTTGCTGCAGATCACACATATATATAAATATATAATATGGCTACTGGAACTGTCGCAAAACCATTCTTTGCAAGAGAATTTGAAACTTATTTCAAAACATCAAATTGCAAGGAAAATGGGGATTGGGGGGGGGGGGGGGGGGGTGCATGCCCCCATGAAACCCTATCCCAATTTTTTAAACCTAGGAAAGGGGGGGGGGGGGGGGGGCATGCCTTGAATTCCATCTGATTGGGAAAATGTGCCTTTCTAATTAAATAATGTAATTAGCAAGGCTATTTCTGATCCTAATGCATGTTTGTTTACAGGTTGAGCATCACAAACAGCAAGTAATATGTCTGTTTGTTCTATGAAGGCACCATTAGGTTATGGAATCTTTTTATGAAATAGAAACAAAGCGTGTGTTTAACTTTTTATCTCTGAGGGGGGTAAACCCACTACGCTGGGGCCATCTTTTGGTACAAAATCTGAAATTGACATATATATACCCCGCTAAATTGGTAATTAAATCGTAAGTGAACCTATTTCAACTGTTTTTCATCTAATTAAATGAATGAACTCCCGGTAAAATAGATCTGTTTTCGGCAATAGCCGAAAAGTAGTACGATATCGAAGTGGTTGTAAAGGAATGTACCCGAGCTGCTGCCAGTGGCTCACCAGCTCAGCAGTGCCGACCAAGAGCCACTGGGAGCGGCTTGCTGGAGATAAGGAGTTAAGCCTTAAGGCACTCGATAACTCATACGGTTTTGTGTTTTTTACAGAGTGGAGGTTTTTTGAGAACTACTTTGACACTCCCGGCCTTGTGGCTTTTGCCAAGATAATTGACTACATGCACAAAGCAGTAAGTTGACCTTTACGCTTTTCTATTTTTGTGATGTATATCTGATTAATTGTTTTAGTCACTCAAGTTGACTGTTAACAGACGTATATAACATAAGTTAGAACCAGCACATTCTGCTTTGTTTGCTTCTAAGCGTTTTAGGTTGTTAGTGCATGTTGGCTATGATATAGGACTATGATGCAAAGAAAGTTAAGTTCTAATCTTTGACCTTTTGAGCCCTTGCCACCGGTACACTAGTGAGCGAAACCCCATCCCCTACCCGGTCCGCCTGAGACAAAACTCGTATGGAAGACAGCGCATACTACACAAGACGGCTTTGGTTTTTTAAAATATCTTTCTGAATTAGATGCTGATAATGACAAGGATACCCAGAGTGGGATATGGAACTAAAGTGATTTTGACACTCATGTGAATGTTAATAATACATCGCTCAGGATGTCAGGCAGAGGGGCATGGTAGCCTTACACACACCACACCAAAATCGGGTCCCATCTGATGTAATTTTGTGTGTTAGTATCATGTAAAATCTGATGTTATATCAATGAGTGTCCCTGGTTGGGGTTTGAAAGAATTAGCAAGCCTGTTTTTTTGAAGACTTACTTACTTTATTTTACTTTTCCGATCCAGCAGCCATCAGGGTTCTAGCCCTTCGGCCTGATTTTTTAAAGACAAAGGATAACCTTCGAAATCATTCATTGGAGTTTATAGTTTGATCCTTTTTTTTTTTTTTTTCGTTATTAGTAAGTTAGGTTTTAACTATTACAAATGATTTATGCCCTACACCCTGTTCCAACCTCTTCCTCCACAGGGCACTGAAGAAGGAAGGACGACGTTTGAGCACATTTGGAAAGACGTTTTGAATGCCTTGGAGGACATGTATATTCCTTCACAGTATGCACGTAAGATTGAAGAGAGTCTTTTCATCTGTTTTTCAAGTATCACGTGTACAGCTTTGTGATACGTTTCAGGGGCGATGGTTTTAATCTTCTTTTTGCCACCCCACTGAATGTGGGCATTCTATCTATACGCACTGCCATGCAATCAGAGCTCCCAGAAAATGATTCTTTATAGGGTAAATAAACTGACAAAAATTAATTAGAAATAAATAACTGACCCACTGGTACAGAGTATGTACTGAAAGATTGAACTATCTTGCAGTGCACCGTTTTAGACTGTACTCATTTAGGCTACTTTATGTGATGTGACAGAAAGAAAATTTGGAGGTATCAATTCCTTAAGAAGTCAATTCTTTCATTTTTTTCCATATACAGTTTTTACTTTGTGTTGATTGCTCATTCACAGAGGATAAGGGTGCATATTTTCCGGAGATGAAAAAGAACATTGGCAAGTACATAGATCCTGCGAGCCAGCAGATCAAGGACTGGCTCAAGTCCCTCAGACAAGATAACCGTGTGGTCTTCCTCCTCACCTCTTCCTATGTGGACTTTGCTCATCTCGTCATGGAACATGTGTTTGGGTACTTCCTTTTGTCGCTAGAGTCTGTTGGTGAAGTCTGTTGATTTTGACTCTCTCAAAACTGAAATAAATCATACTGATACAATTGTTTATAGCATTATATGCTTCCTTGTTTTTTCATGAATTTAAAATCTTGCACTTTTTTGTATTATATTCCTGTCTTTTATGTTATGTCATATGTGTGAGCGAAATAGTTTTGTTAAACTGATCAGTGTTACAGTTGTAATATACCAATTAAAAGCAGGGTACATTATATTGGACAATAAAAAATACAAGCCTCAGGAGCTGTGTTCTTTGAGAAAACACAGAACTCGGTTTAGTTGACAGTAGTTGTTCTGTTTTGTCATTATTAGAAACAAATTCTCTTGTTTGCATGATAAACTTTTTTTTCCTTTTTCAGGTCTGAGTGGAAGTCTCTTTTTGATTTCACATTGTACGCTGGGAGAAAACCACGATTCTTCACAGAGTCCAAGCCTTTCTCAGTAGTTGGTGAGTGACACAAGTTTTTATCCTGGCTCACACTAATGGGGTCGCAATCACATGTGCTGTGTGATTCACGACATGGAAGTTGTCTGCAAAGGGGAGGGGAAGGGGGTGATGGTGGTGGTTCTCTAAGGGTGTTATTTTAAATCCAAATCCAATCATCTGTAAGTAGACATTGGCAAAATTCCAAAGTCTTGGGTGTTTTGGGTTAAGGTTGAAAGTGTAGATCAACTGCTGATGTGTTTCCACTCCCGGTTCGATAAATGGCTCATGTAAATCAGAGCTTTTCACTCAGTGACCATTTATGTAGATCTATTCTCAGGGGTCAGCTGGGGCAAGGGTGCTTCCAGGTTTCCTAGATAATTGTGCAAGTGGGCGGTTTTCAGGTGCTCTGGTGTGATTTTCTCCTTCTTTGGACTTAATTCTCCCCCTTCTATTGTTTGCATGTTACTCTCTTTAGTAACACCTGAAGTCTTTGGCTCTTGTATGACCTGATTGTGTTGTATATGCCGTAGAACTCTTACGAAAACTAAAGACATGTAAATGTTACAGGCTCATTGCAGACTGCCACATTGTGTGTCATGTGGGGGGAGACAAAGATGATTGACTGGAATGAACATTCCTACCAAGAAAGTTACCCTGAAGTTAAATGAGCTGTCAGTCAGAGAGAGTTTTAGAACCAATACTATTCCCTTGACTTTGGCCCTGAACAAAGCCACTGGGCAGGTGGTTGGAGGGTGTCACTGGTGTGTCCCAATCCTTTGCTTTCTGTCTGTTTTTGCGTGTTTATTATTTTGCTTTGTCTCAACACTTAATAGCTGTTATTGTGCCGATGTGCTTTTAAAATTAAACTAAAGCCATTGCTGTGGAGCGTGGATATGTGCTATATAAATGCAATTCATATTATTGTTTTTTTATGTATTATTAAAGAGCTCAATAATTGCCACTTTTGAATCTTTTGATCTTCCCCAGAGGATGGTTTAAAACTAGGGGGCGAAGTCAAGAGTCTGACATCAGGGGGTGCATACTGCTACGGTAACCATGTTGATCTTATGGATTTCCTCCGTGAGACGACAGGAAAAACAGACCCTAAGGTTTGTCTTCGTTATTAAGTTGAGGAACAATGTTTCATACTTCTCTCCATTATCTTGTCCATTTTTCTTTCAGTCTTTTATCTGTAAATTCAATGCATATGCATAGCTGCCAACCAGTATTTGAAAACACATTTTTGAAGAGTCTAAGTAAGGGAGTTTGCAAATGTATTCTCCTTTTTTCTAGTATTGGTCCTGAAAACCCGTATGCTTTAAAGACCGGATTTGCCAATGAGAACTAAGCACTTAAGTCTGTGGAAGTGATGCCCCTTACCATTTTGGACATTGCTGTTGCAGGCCCGTTTCAATAGCTGAAATTTACTGAATGCAGGAAAATGTGTGGAGCTATGGTATTTGGGGGAATATTTTTAGGACCTGGACCATAGTCATGTTTTTCTTGTCTGGCCCTAGGGTTGATGCTTTGGTGTGGTTTGCTCCTTCTTTCCTATCAAACATCTGTTGTGCTGACCTCTCCTTCTTTTTTGTGTTTGTTACACTCTTGTAACACCTCTAATCTTCGGCACTTATATGACCTTATTGTGTTGCAAGTGCCGTAAAACTCTTACTAAAACTAAAACTGACTTCAGGTCATCTATTTCGGGGACAACTTGTGGGCGGACGCCTGGCCCTCCAAGACGCTGGGCAAGTGGGACACGGTGTTGATCCTGGAGGAGATGGATGCTGAGGGTTACGCCGTGTCTGACGGGACCGTGCCCGGACACGAGGACGAGGTTGAGGACCCGGATGCTCCTCCCAAGAAGAGGAAGAGAAAATACGAGGTACGGGTGAACCCATTGGTTTTTAGTAAGGCTAGGATAAACTCATTGGAATAGTAAGGCCAGGATGAACCCATTGGTTTTAGGAACTCCTTGGTACAGTATGACTAGTTGGAACTCCCTGGTACAGTAGGGCTAGTAGGAACTCTTTGGTACAGAAGAGTAAAGCTCACAGTTAAAGTGAACTCCTTGGTACAGTACAGCTTATGTTATCTCCTTGGTACAGTACAGCTGGTGGAATGTCCTCAGTATGATAAAAGCTTTACAACTAAAGTGAACTTTTTGGTACAGTACAGCTAGTGGGATATCCTCAGTATGGTACAGCTTTACAACTAAAGTGAACTTTTTGGTACAGTACAGCTAGTGGGATATCCTTGGTACGGTACAGCTTTACAACTGAAGTGAACTCCATGGTACAGTATAGTTAGTGGGAATTCTTTGGTTCAGTATGACAAGTGCGAACTCTGTGGTAAAGTATGACCAATGGAAACTCCTTGGTACAGTACTATGGTGGTTAATGTTGACTGAATTATTTGAATCGCTGACACTTTTCTTTCTGCCTCGAAAATTCCTGGTAATTGCAGTTGTTCGAGTCTGAAGCTCCTTACAATGTCATTTGACTTTGGATCAAAGCAGTAAAGAGGAAAAACAGAAATGACCAAAGCTCCTAGAAGAGCTATACATTTTGAAAACAATATATTGAACATCGATATTGCTCTCTTTATTCCTGGTGCTTTTAAAATAGGACATGAAATTGACCATTTTTTGCCTTGAGCTTGATTTTTGTCTATATGACTTGTTCCTGGTTTCCCAAACTCACACATTTTATCATGTGGCTTTGAGCAGAAGGACAGTAGCGTAGACCCACCCAACCATACACCTTACATAATTTTAATAAATAGTCCCCATGTGGGGCACCAGTGCTGAAAAAGTAATATTTTGTTTCTGTGGACATGAAATCTCCAGAGGGTATCTTTGTTTGAAGGGGAGAGAATTTTAGCAAAGTCCTTCTTCCTGTATCGCCAATTAAGTCCCCTGTGTTCTCCAACTCTCAGCACAGCACCCTGGTGACAGATGAGGAGATAGAGCTGATGGTCAGTGAGTTCTGGGGCTCCATCTTTATTGACGACTCTCAGGCTGCTGGTTCGGACAGCCAAGATCAGTCCTTCACCGACAGCAAGACGGTCAACACGGCCTTTGGCAATCTCATCGGGCAGTTTGCCGACATATGTGTGCCCAGTATAGAGTACCTTGCAGGTGAGAAATTAGAACTACAGTAAAACTGTTACATGAATTTCATGAGGTCAGAGAATTTCTTTGTGTTAAGAAAATTTCTTGTAATGTGAATTTGCAATGTATAGATTAGAGAGAGAGAAACCCCCGCCAATTTGAAATCCTTTTGTTGTGACAGGAATGTTGTGTTAAATAGCCTTGTCTTAAAGGTACTTGACTGTATTTTGATTATGCGCAGTTCAAACTGATGAAATCTAAGATTTCTTTTGTCTGACATTCAACCATAGAATATTATACTTGACATCACAATTACACATTGCAGCTGTAGGTATCCAATTCAATTAAAAAAGCACTCCCATTATTTTTGTAATATATAAGTAAACAGAGAGAGAGTTTGGCAGGGTTTTTTTGGTCTCTTCTAAGACATGCTTTTCTAAAGTGGGTCACCTGACCAAGAATGATGCTGATATCTTCATGACAAGTCTCCTGTCTTGCTCTTCAGTGTAATCAACCATTTCATTGCTGCGTTGGTGTGGGGTATCAAAGGATTGAAAGGGAGGATCTCGTGGCATAGAGGTTACGGTGTTTGCCTCTCATTGACAGGGTTCCCGCGGGCTCCTTGAATTCGAGGAGTCCTTGAAAACTCCTTGAATTCGCATTCATGGAAAAATCTCCTTGAAGACTCCTTGAATTTGAAGAACCTCCTTAAAAACTCGTTGAATTTTGCCAGATCGGACAGAGGGTGACTGCCAGGCCCGGGGCCCCCGGGAATTACCCAGAAATTTTTTTTTTAATCGCCGAGACCCGGGAATGCCCGGGGAATTAGAAGAAATCTTTGTAAATTGCCCCGGGAAAGACCCGGGGAAATATATAAATTTCTCGAATACTTGAAAACTGAATCCAATAACGTCCTTGAGTTCATTTTTGCCTGTCGCTATTGTGATATTTGACTTTTCCCAGCCTGAGAGTACGTTACACGCGAACGGGCAGCTATGGTGGCAGGCGGAAGGGTATGAGTGATGAGCCCCCTACCGAAGCTCGATCGGGAAAAATCAAGATCTACTTTCGCTTTCGTTACCACCCAGAAATTTGCCGGTAGTAGTCTGATAATTGTGATAACGCAACATTTGTAACATGCAGGTTGTGCATTACAAACGCTGTGTCACCGTGAAAATAAATCTTTTGTCCTGTGCTGTCACTTGTGAAAAAAAAAAAGATCGAAAGAAAAAGAAAGTTATACAAGCATCTTGTCGGGCTCACCATCGTGACAGGTCAGTGAGGTCACCAAAGTTCATTCAAAGTCAAAGCGCTACGAAGTATAGTACTCGGGAATGGGGGGGGGGATTGTTGATTTTTTTAAAGACGCACACGGGGGAGGAGGGGATGGGGTTGAAGACAACACAGGATGACAATAACTGAACTTGGAAGTAGATTTTACTTTTCAAAATTTTGACTACAACTAGATCTAGATCTAGAGCTCTCTGCAAAGCGCGCGTTGGTGCTGGCTTTGTGTGGAATCGGGATCCGTCATACTCATACTCAAACCTTGTAAGCCATGTTTTATTTTAATATTTAAACTAAAGGGTTCCCGTTTTATTTTGTGGGTGACAGTAAATTACATCATGTATTGTATTATATTTATATATTTTAGCTTTTTGTTCAAGATTCGCAGATTTTCAGTGTCACTACATATTCTTGCCCTCCCACAGTTCTTACACCTCTCACACTGAATAGGTCAAGTTATTTCATGTACTCTACTTTGAGTTTGTCTTTCACGTTTATTATGTATACCTTGGTACCCAAAATGGTTTTTGACAGTCGATATTCTGGCTCTTGGCCTTTTCTCAGGCTCAAAAGAAGATTCATTTTTATATATACAGTGCGAGTATGATGAAGGAAAAATATAAATAAGTAAAGAGCAGACTGAAATATCTAAGTCTAGCAATACCCCTGTGCCACACTGACATGTTTTTGACTGGATAGAATGTACCTACATGAGCGCACGTTTGTGTGTATATTATATATAATATATAAATGGAGCACGCGCTGTCATTGTTATGTAACTTGCCCCTGGAAAATAGATGAGCCCCCCTGGAAAATTGGGAGAAGCTGGGGTGGCAGTCACCCTGGAAAAGAGTTTTTGTTGGAAAATCGAAACTATGATTTCTTTCGGATAAGTGTAGGCCTATGGGAAATAGGCTTTTGTCATGAATTTCTTGACCAAATCTCCTTGAATTTTTAAAATTTCTCCTAGAAACCTCCTTGAAATCGCCTTGAATTTGGTGGGAAGTTCGTGGCAGAAACCCTGCATTCAATAGGTCCCTGGTTCAAAACCTGACTGATGGAAGATTTTCTTCTCTAAAATTTTCTCCTTTCACCTCCTGTCCTGCTCTCTAACCGTGTTCTGTCATCTGCTTTTGTCTTCACTTTCTGCCCCCTCTCCCCTCCTCTGGGACCCTGGCTCTTTCTGCAGCCTTTCTACTGCTACTTTTTGGCTCCTTCTTACTGTTGTCTTTCAGCCACACCCCTGATCTTATGGTAGGTAAGATCTAACACCTGACCTTTTCAGATAAGGGCAAAAACTCTCAGAGGTCCTGTGTGCAAATTGCCCATTTTTAAGATTCCTTGGTGGTCCAAAAATGAAAAAAAAAAAAAAGCATTTTGTCGGCGGACGGCAGATTTATATATATATGTCTACTTGTTCCCCAGGTGTGCCTGTCGATCATGTCTTCACCACCTTCAGCAAAGAACCTGGTAACTCCAGAGGCTTCCACCCTGGTCGACCACGCTCACTTCTACCCTAGAGTCAGTAATAATCTGTTCGGAGAAAAAAAAAGAGAATTATCCTCACAACCCCTGGACTGACCATTTGAACAAATAAATAAGTATATAAGAATAAATGACTGGCAGTCGAAATTGTCTAAGACGCCCACCCATAGTCGAGGAGAAAAGTGGTTATCTTAGACAAGTGGATGTCTTGGACAGTGTCTTTATGATATAGAAAAAGAATGTAACGGGGGTGGGATGGGAAGCTGTCGTTTGTACATGGGATTGTCTTGGACAGGTGGCCATTACAGAGGGTCAACTGTACTACCTCTTTTATTCGTGTGCATAATTTTACAATAAACAAAAGAGCCAAAAGCGGTAATGGCTTTTAATTTTCACTGCGGTAGAATTATCCTGGAAGCATATCAAACCCATATGCAAATTCTCAGTGCATTTAAACAAGAGATAAGTGAGATATAGCAGTGCAAACAATGGGCATGAGAAAGTGAATGGATTATGGTTTGTGTGTGTGGCTATGGTCTCAAACAAACACTGATCGAAAGTTTGTTTGTTTTTTTCGTCATTTTGAGTTAATAGATGCAAATGTAGTATCAGTGGACTGAGACTTTTTTATCAGTGTTTTTCTAAAACAGAGGAACAACGATTTGTCTTCCTTTTACCTGACATTGTGCCATTTGAAAATACAGTGGGGTCCGCTTAAACTGAATATGATTAATCTGAAATAAGTGGTAAACATAAAGAAAAGAAAATCACCTTTTTTTTCCCCCCTTATTAACGGCAAACCTGGCTAAACTGAAGAAAATCCAGCAACCTGCAGATTTTGGTTTAAACAGACTCCACTTTATTTACTCTTTCAGTTGTCTGTAGTAACGATGTGGTAAGACAAGTTTTTTTGCCAACTAGGTAGCCTACTTTTTCTTGGAAATGACTAAATGAAATTTTTAGAGAGCACAGCTGTGCTTGTATCAGTCTTTAGACTGGGATCTTGACCTCATAAGACTTCATCAGATCATTGTGCTCTGGAGATGGGTTTTACCTAATGTGATGATGCTTCTGTTTTGTTTTTGTTTTTATTGCAAATGCATATTTGGTGAACTCAGTATTAGAAGAAAAAGGGTTGTTACTTAATACTTTTTTTTCTTTTTCTGCTTTCTTTCTTTCACATTTCAGGGGCAGCCATCTGTAAGTTTTTCAACCCATTCTGTACAGAATATTGATATATACTGTATGTATGACCATATATTCTTACAAAACCAGATTGTCCCCATCTTTTCAGTGTCCTGGCCTGTGGTGGGGATGGCCCATATTTTAAAATCTCCAGTACAGAGTTTTTAAATCGGTGCCTTTGGTGTAGTGGTTAGGCGCTTCGCTGTTGCATGCAGAAGACCCGAGTTCGATTCTCGAGTTGGGAGACCTTTTTTATAAGAGTATCTTGGTCTTTCTGCTGGAATGTATCCATCTCAGCGCAGGGCATGCCTCCTGAAATATTTAAATTGTGCCGATGGGGACGTAAAAACACCCTATATTGAGTTCTTGAGTTGTGTTGTTTTGGGAGTTGTAAAAGCTCTCCACCCAAGTGGCCGAGTCTCATTGGAGATAGACGTCGAAGTCATAGCTCCAGCTTCTTGAATATTCTTCCAGTATTGATAAAGGCCCTTTATCGAACCAAACCCTATCTACTTCTCAGGAAGCTGTGTGTCACTGCTATATTGTGAAGCAATCATTTTCATGATTAGCCGCTTTTTCTTGACATCTTGCATTTATGGGGAGGCTTTTGCTTCGCTGATTTTTGGGGGGATTTATTGATAAACAGAAGTTTTCAGTTGCGTAGTCTTATTATTATTATTATGCTGTTCCAACTTCATATTCGTCCCATGGTAGGTGGTATAGTGGGGTTTGACTGTATTAACTTTTTCTGATGTTGTGATGTGCTCTTTGTGTCTGTGCCTTTAGCTGTGTTGATATCATGCTGGGACATGTTGCTGATGATCCTGGTCAAGTCCACAATGGGACTTTCTTGAAGTTGGGGTTGTTTGAGGATTTTCAAGGATCTCTCCCTTTGCTGCTCTGTTCTGTTGCAGATTTATAAAAGTTGATTCAGGTGGAGATCCTGCCTCTTGTACAATCTTGCAGTGGTGAAACCAGAATAAAACCTGTACATTTAAGATTATTTTTTTCTTTTCTTCTTTGTGTTTACACGATATACATCCAATTTTTTTCCTTATATATATATATATATATATGTATATTTTTAGTTAGAAATCCCCATTTGCACCTTGAATTGGTTTTGGTATTTTACTTTTGGTTCTGTGCAGCAACTCCTGTCTCGCTTTCAAGGTACTATGTTGTAATTCTGCTGCTGTGTGGAATCATGAGTACTTTTGTTTATATGTTTTATTTGCGGCCACTGCCTGTCATTTTAAATCTGCTGATACTAATGGAGTCATTGTTCATGAATTTGTATTTGAACAGGTGACATGGACTGTTGTTCAAATAAATTGACCACAGTCACAGTGCACAGGGCATAGAATAAAGTGGGTTAATGTTTTGGAGTGATAGAGATGCTGAGGAGATTATAACAAGTTCAGTCAAACAGCATAGACTGTTGATGTTAGTTCCTTATTTTAATTAAAGGCAATTTGGGTCGTTATTACTTCTTTAACTCTTTTATTTTTCTC
Organism: Aplysia californica; assembly: GCF_000002075.1. Lineage (NCBI taxonomy): Eukaryota > Metazoa > Mollusca > Gastropoda > Aplysiida > Aplysiidae > Aplysia > Aplysia californica. Next base: position 280,323 of record NW_004798095.1, on the reverse strand, counting down.
CGGAAAACTGCTTCCAGGGGCTCGCGGTCAGAACCACTGTACCGATGAGTGGCAGACAGCGGCTTGGACACATTCTTTTACGACGACTTTGACATCAAATTACTTTTTAGCATTTACCGAAGACAGCTCTTTTTTATCGGGATTTCATCGATTAGATGAAAAACTGTCAAAATACCTTCACTTGTTTTGATTTAATGACCAATTTAGTGACGTTTTTGTCATATTTAGATTTAGTACCATAAAGGGTTCCTCAGAGATAAAGAGTTAATATCCATTTTGTATAATTACATTGTTTGAGTTGACTTTGAGACTTGAATTGTGTTATAAATAAATGTGATGACATGTGAAAATTTGGCATTCTGATTGTCTGTTCCTTCAGTTTATTATTTCCAGTTGTTGTTTTTTTTTTCATGAAATGTTGATTTGATAAAACTGAAATGTTGGCTCGAAGCGTACAGAGATCTTTACAGGTTAGGGATATCTTGGTTTAAGCTTTTGTTGGTTCTTGTTGCATGGTGTTTTTGCTATCAGTGATACGTTATATACTGCTTTCGGTAGACAATTGGCTTGTTGGTTATTGTCCTGTAAGATTGTGATATGTTCATCGGGGTGGATTTTCCCTTTTGTTTTGTTTTGTTTATTATAATTGTTGCATTTAATGCTTGCATGTTGAACGAATGGGGAAGTGTACACCAAAAATGTTTCTTTTCATGTAAAAACATCTTAAGATGGTGAGGTGACCGTTAAGAATAGGATAGATATTTTATTTTAATCTGTTACCAAATGAATGATTTTAATTTCATTGTGTATGCCTAAATACTTCAAAATAAGTTGATGATATATATATAATGGGTATTTCTTTATTTACACTTGATAATTTGATTTAGCATTTCAGTTTCCTCACAGATGCATGTCTACCTCAATAAATGTCTTAAGATTTTGAGGAGATAGCTGCAGGGTTTTTTTAATGCGTACTGGCATCTGTGGTGTGCAGATAGCCACATGTCGAAGGCGAGAGCTCGATCTTTTATGAGAATCTGCATCTGTCTACAAGAATGTTGTAATCTTCTCAGCCTGGGTTAGCCCTGACATGTAAGATAGAGGCAGTCTACCTCCTATATGATTTAAATTGTGTCACTTGGGGCGAAAAGCATATACAATTCCGTGTTATTAATGAATACTGCACTGGATATAGTTATAATTAACTTTGTGTCATGTTAAACTATACAATAAATGATCTGGTGCTGTGTAGGGGGCCGCCATGGTCTAGCTCAAGATCTCCATTATGATCTCATTACTATATTTTTCAGCATATGCCGGTTTTTACTTAACTTGTAGATGAGAATGAACATTAGAGAAAGACTGGGAATACAGCATATTTCTTTTAAGAACATAATCCTGTTTCATAGTAATTATAGCCATACTGTCTGTATGAGAATCCCATATTCATATTTATGATACACCTGAATTTTGTTTGAATTGATATTATTTGTGGCAGCTTAGAAAATCAAAGTAATTGACAGAAAGGACCAAGACATTTTCCTTTTTTCTGAATTTCTGTCTTGTGCAGATTATTAAGGTATTCAAGTTTAGAAAACATGGTTTGTAGGGGTTTTACTTTAAATATAAATGAATTTTGGTAAGGCAACCTCTCAAAAGACAATACTGAGAAATATGATTTTAATGTTTTTGAGCTTTTCATTTGTGCAACGTAAAAGCCAATACTTAAATTTACAATAGAGTGTCTCCCGACAACTTTCTGTTGTTTCTTTGTTTTCCCCTATCCAGTCTGTATTCTTTCCAATAGAATTTCTCATACTCCCTGGCAGTTAATTGAAGCAATTCTAGTCAACTGCTAATTTGGAAAGGAGGTGTGTTGAGGGGTGAATAAGTTGCATGCTGAAGCCAAGAGAGAGGCCCGAAGATGCGCCCTTCCACAAGTGGAAATGTAATGTTGCTTTTAACGCCTACAAGACCGGCCTCTCACTTGACTTTCCCTATGCTAAAACACACTTTCATTGAGATATTATGATGATTTGAGTCGTTTTGGTGTTATCAGTTACGTAATTGTAAGTTTTTGTTCAAAGTCATTTCCTAACAGGGATAAAAGACAAGATCTAGATCTACTTACAGAGTAAATTGCTCTTCAATCAATGATGACTGGTTCCAGTTCTATCTTTCACCATTTTCTTCTTGATTTGAAGTCTTTCAATCTAAGTAATCAAGGTCTTTGTTCGAGTTAGCACTGTCTGTGTCCATACAAATTTCATCATTTTGTGAACTCATGTTATCGCTTTCCACATTAAATTGCCGAAAGTCAGAAGCAAAGTATCAAAATGGAACTGATGAATGGTTTAATGAAAAAAATAAATATATTTTAGGAAGCAACAACAAGCCTTTGTTTAGATATATATAGGTCATTTTGCTTATGAGCAAACTCGTCCACAGAATTGGGGAAGCAGTCGGGCTTCATGAGTATTTCATCCGCAGTCCCATAGATGCTAAATGCTCGGGTATCTTAAGCCATAGCAGAAGCCACAAGTCATCTTAATCCCTTTTTTTCCTTCCATTTCGCTTTAAAAATATTCTTCTCTGTAGATCAACTGCTTAGTGTGTAAGACTTCGCCATTATGCTCTTTTGAAAAATGACGTTTGAAAGTGTCTTTCACCTAGCAGTTGAGATGCTTTGGTCATTGTCAGACACTGACGGACACACTGTTTTATTATTATTATTATTATTATTATTATTATTATTGCACAACAGGGGAGAAGGGAGGGTAGAAAATTATTGAAATCAAAAGATTTTTTGTGTGTTTTGAAAGATAATTAAGAAAGGATTTTTAATTTTTGTTAACTCGTGTTTTGACCCCTCACAGGAAGTTGACTGTCTTTTGCCCACATCTTGATTTTGATGTGTGTGTCTTGTCCCGAGGTGGTCACATGTATAATATTCTGTTGAAAAATGGTTATTTTCCATGGGCAGCTCAGTCTGGTATGGAGAGCAATTTTCAAGATAGATTTACTTTTATACTTTATAATAGGTTATTTTTAGTTAAAGTTTTAGTTAAGTGCTCGATGGCAGTAGAGAGAGAATTTTGAGTGACAGCTCAAAACAATGTTACACAGTCATGATGAGCAAAATAGAAATAACTCTGAGGGTGTTGCTTTTTTGCATGCCAGAATGGTTTCCAAGTGCGTAGCCAGTATGTAATGGGTTGAAGGTGGTGTTTGGAAGATGCCTGTAATGAAACATTTTATCAAATAAAGTAGTAGATGTTATATTGAAGACAAAAGCAGAAAATACAAGATAATTGTATCTGAAACCTAAAAAAAACAAATCTAGTATGAGTCTCACCTCAGAAGAAGTTTTATTATGCATGGGAGATAAACCATATCAAAGATAATTAGTACAGAAAGAATTAGGAGTTCAAATTGATTCTCATCCTCAGTGTTGCAAATTTTAGCCTAAAGATGAATATTTCAGGATAAAATATGATGAGTGTAAAAGACTTCTGATTCAGCCCTATCCTTTTTTGATTGAACTTGCACCAAAAAAAAAAAAAAATTTTTAAAGTACATTTTAGTTCAAAATGTCGAACCGGGTGCGTTATCTATTACAGGTTGCATTTGATCGCTGTGAGATTGTACGTTGTGCCGAGCTGATTTATTGATGCTTTTTTAAATCTGGTAATTTGACATAATATGCTTTCTGCTTTTGCTCATGGCCAAGATTTCCAGGTCCTGCTGTTTAGCAATTATGGCAGCTTGATTTTTCCTCTTTCTTTATACAAAAGACCCCCCCCCAAAGCAGCTGTTCCACTATGGTTATGTTGTGTGCATATTTTATTTTTATGAGAGATTTTTATGTGCACGGTACCAGAATTGTGTGCTGTGAGTTAGAGTAAGACCGATAAATTACTTTTAAATGTGCAGTCATCACAGGTCAGGAAATATAGTGTTGTAGAGAAACGGTGCCCGTTGCTACTGCTGACATAAATATATCTTGAATAAAATATGTAAATTGATGGATGGTTGGCGGGTGCTCTGGTGTGGTTCCTCCTTTTTTCCTATCAAGCATCTATTGTCCTGATCTCTCCCCCTTCTTTTTTGTGTTTGTTACTCTCATATAACACTTGTAATCTTTGGGACTTTTATGATCTTATTGTCGCAAGTACCGTAAAACTCTTGCTAAAACTTTTTAAAATGTAGATTTATTTTAATCTGCTCTTTGATCATGACAATTCTTGTGTTGGGTGGCCTTTTCAACACAGATCTGTTTTGACATGAGCTATGAGCTCAGTGTAGTTTTTTATTTGATTGTTATTTTAGTTTCATCCAGTAATGTGTAATTTTGTTGTGTCAATGACTAATAATTTGGTCAGACACTATGTGCTTTTACACTGCCAAATGATGACTGTACTGATGAGGAATTTAATTCAGTTGTTTTTAGAAAAAATATTTTGTGCCAAATATTTGAAACTTAAAGTAAGTTAAAGAATTTTAAATTCAGAGGGTTGTGCACTTGGATTTACTCAAATCGAGCTGAACTTTACGTGAAAATCGGATGGATTAGATATAATGTACTTATATACAGTCTTGCACGTACATAGTGAACACGCACATAGCGAACAGATTTTCAGGTCCTGAATTTTTGCTTATTCACGTATACTCTTTGTGTTTAAAACACATACATGGTGAAATTCTTACATTATGTCAAGATTTCTGCGTCCCATTGATTTCATTATGTGCGTGCTAGACTATAATTATATAGATGGCATATATATATATAAATATGAAGTGATGAAACTTGACTACTTGACTGGGGTAACATTTCTCTTCTTCGATGTAGTTTAAAACAGAAAAGGTCTGATTGGTTCTTTTAGTAGATCTAGAAACCTAACCATTCCTTAGACTGAGTTTCCTCTAAATAAGGCAGACTTGAACCAGGTTCATATATTGATACTGTGAGACATTTTTCATTATTTTCCATTCTTGTTGCTAACCACTGAACCCTACTGCTGCTGCCAATATTGAAAAGACTCCAAAGAGATGCTGAGGTTTTTGTTTTTAGAATTGTTTAAAATCACTGCCATTTTTCACAGTGGGTTTCATTATTTTTCTAATTGTGTGTAAATGTGGAAAGAAATTAGTTTTTATGAGTGCTTTGTCTTTTTTCTTCTACAGCTTTCTTTCTCTTTTTGGTACATGCAATGCTAGTTAGTTGGGTTTGTTTATGACTTGCTAGAATTTCTAGGCCTGAATTTTTATGAATTGTAATGAATTTGGAATTTTTCTGTTCGTGTTAAGCTCTTTTGTGGATAATGAATCCTTCTTTTAAAAAATGATTTACATAGCAAAATTTTTACTTGACGAACAAGAAGATTTCTGTGTTCCATTGATTTCGTTATGTGCGTGCAGGACTGTATAATTATATCGATGGCATATTATATGAAGTGATGGAACTTGACTACTTCAGTTTGACTGGGGTAACATTTCTCTTCCTAGATTTAGTTTAAAACAGCTGTTAGGTGCTTTTGCGCACAGAAGACCCGAGTTGAATTCCCAAGTTGGAAAGAAATTTTTATCGACTATCTCATTATGGGTCTTTCTGTTGGGATGTTGTACCCCTCTCAGCCTGGAGTAGACCCGACAGGCAGGATAAGAAGCCCGCCTTGATGCCGCCTTCTAAAGGATCTAAGTTGTGTCAAAACACCTACTTTCACAAATTCATTTTTCTTTTGAGACCAAACATTTGAGAAGAGTTTGTACATGTTGTAGGATAGTCCCCTTGTGTATTGGTCTTGTGCTGTCTTTGTTTTCAAGCTGTTCTTGTTGTATGCCATATGAGCTCATATCGACTGCTGAGTGTACTCATGTACGTATGTATAATGATTCCTGTGGATTCTGTGGGTGGTTGGCGGGTGCTCTGGTGTGGTTTGCTTCTTCTTTCCTATCAAACATCTATCGTCCTTATCTCCCATTTTTCTTTTTATGTTTGTTACTCTCTTGTAACACCTCGAATCTTCTGGCGCTCCTAGGACCTTATGCAGTTGCGAGCGCTGTAAAACCTCCTCTAAAACTAAACTAAAAAGTAGGGACATTAACATGTCTTTATGCTCAGTGGAATTGTAAATGGGTTGATTCATCAATGACATGCTCATAACTGTGCCTGAAGAGCATACGGGGAACTGCTGCCTTTTCTTTCCTAATCCTAACTATCGTCTTTTTCCCTCTACTTCTTTTGTATGTTTGTCACTCTCTTTTGACCCGCTATTTCCGGCTCATGCAGTTGCGAGCGCCGTAAAACCTCTACTCTAAAACAAACAGCTATTTCCGGGGTGCCTTGTTAGTCGAAGTAGCCTTTGTGTTATTGAGGCTAGAGAGGTGAGCAGAGTAAGCCTGATTCCCCGTTTGGACTTCTGTTGACATCCACCCCTTGGCGCTCATATGACCTTATGCAGCTGCAAGCGCCGAAAAAGACTGACTAAAGCTAAAAATACCCAAATGTGGACATGGTTGATGTTTTAGATTTTTATACGTGCATAGAATATTTTTTTGATTTCCCTAATGTTGCCATTTTATGTGGTTGGCACGTTCGGTTGGGTTTGTTCGGTTTGCTAGCCAGATTGAGGGTGTAAAGTGGCTATCGTGACACAAAACGATCACCCGACTCGTCGCTTCGAAACCGAACGCGTTTGCTTTCAGGCGACGAGTCTGGCGATTGGTTTGCTGATCCCCCACTGGGCACTTCGTTACACTGAGCAGTCGATATATTGTACAGATCGACGTGTTTTGAGGGATAAGCTCACTAATATGGACACGGTTGATATTTTAGATTTTTATACCGGCATAGAACATTTCGTGATTTTTCTAATCTTTCCATGTGTGGTTACTGAACAAGTTTACAAGCTGAGTACTGTCATACCTTGTACTTGGTACGAGTGAGCAAATTTATGATCAAATGATGGTTTGCTTTTGTCACAATGCAGCTTGCATACTTAGAAAAATATATAATTCTTGCCTTGAGAGTAGCGTTAACTTTTGTTTGTTGTTGGGGTTTGTGTGTGTGTGTGTGGGG
>NW_004798095.1:271296-272725 GCF_000002075.1 Aplysia californica | reverse complement strand
CACACACACACTCTCTCTCTCTCTCTCACTCACACTCACACACACAAACACACACACACACACACACACACACACTCACTCACTCACTCACTCACTCACTCACTCACTCCCTCACACACGTATACGATATAATAATATTGTTATGTACAGGGTGATCAGAAAAAACAACTACAACTTTTTTTTCTAAATATCTCGAACAAAATTTGTACTAGAATATTGTAATTTGGAATTTATATAATTCATTCAAAAGGCGCAATCGTTGGTATTTTATAGTGGTTTAGTGGTAGACCTAATGGGAGGGAACTAGTACGTCATGCTACAAAAATTGGGACTTTGCTGAAAATGGGTTGATTTTTTACGAGCTATATAGAGCAAAACTATTCTGTGGATTTATCTAAAATGAATACCGTGTCAGACAAATTCCTTTTGACTTCCAAATATTGGGTACAAATTTGAAACGCAAAACTTCAGTGTGGAGGAAAATATTAACAAAGGAAGTTGTACAGTTGTTTTTTTAATCACCCTGTGCATGGTTATGCACAAACAAGGTTACACCCATCGACAAAATTTCCACCATTTAGGAGACGGGCTGATTGGAAACAGCATTCACCAGAAAGACGGAAATGTTTGTTAAAATAACTTCCCCAAAGCGAGAATAGAACTGAAGTTTTATGAGCGCCACGGAGTAAAAAGCCTTACCCGTATAACGTGTATATAGTACAGAGGATACCCAAAAATAGGTTCATGTATAATATGGTTATGAAAAAAAAAATGAGTGCCGTACATTTGCTTATTGCATTTATTATATACAATCAAATGAAAAAATATTTTATTATATACAAGCGCAACTTTCATTCCACAGATACCTAATTTCTTGGCGTTGGTATTCTCCACGCATCCCTCAAATGACCTTGATGAATTAATTATCATAACAATGATGCGTTAATTTCTGTATACCAACGTTTGCACCCCCTGCATAATATATAATATATTATTGTATATAAGTTATTATAGTGCTGCCTCCTTGATGGTCACGCCTTCCTTGAAATGCTCTGAGAACAGAACACAAGGGTATAGGTTAACACAGGTAGAGAATATTGAACAGTGTCTCTGCCGGACTTTCTATATGTAACTACACCAAAGAATGCACACTACGATCATGGTTCACTTTCGAAAAACAGCGTCCTGAAATGTACTTCGAGTATGTTGTAGAAGAAGTCGTTACTAGCGCCATTGAAACATTTTGTTTGGTTGTTTTTGTTTGTTTTGTTGTTGTTCTTTTGTATATTATGTTAGTGTTTAAGCCCCGTCGACACAATTTAGATAATTTTAAGCAAGCGGCCATCGACCTGCTTGCCAACCCAGGCTGAAAGGGACACAGCATCTTAGAAGGCATTCTCGATAAAATAAATATTTCATCCACACCCCC
>NW_004798095.1:269591-270986 GCF_000002075.1 Aplysia californica | reverse complement strand
CCCCCCCCCTCTCCAGTTAAAAGGCTACAACCAGAGACCTATATTTAGCAATGTAAACGTAGCTAGGTCTCTGCTACAACTTTGTCTTACCGACGTCGTCATACTCCTGCTCTTCACCCCTGCCGTCTCCCCCAAGGTCCGGGATCTCGTACACGTTTTCATCATCTTCCTCCTCGTTGTCATGGAAGGCTCGGTTCAGTAAAGCTTGTACGGCATCGTAGAAAAACACGTATTGGGGCTGTAGGCAAGGAGGGTTAGAATGACTTTAGGGATTTGGGGGGGGGGGGTTGTTTAATGTAAGAAGAGTTTACGGCACTTGGAACACTATTAGTATTAGGCCATATAAGTTCCGAAGATTTGAGGAGTTACAAGAGAGTACCGTAACAAACACACAAAAAAAAGAAAGAGGGACCACAGATGTTTGATAGGAAAGAAGGAGCAAGCCACATGCCTAGAGCATCGGCCAACCACCCGCAAAGAGAGATTAAATAATTGTAAATACGACCCTATCAACATAACTGAGATTGAGGACTCAGCGAGCAAACAACACGCAAAAGACAGCAAATAGCAGAGAACTGAAAATGGATAACAGAACAAAAACATTGGTAATAGACAACAGAGAACACATGGCACCAAACAGCAAACAATAGACGAGAGACAACAAATAATAAACAACAGATAACATACAACAGACAAGACACACGCCCAGGGCAGTGCTACTGACTGAAATGTCTTTAGGCCATTCCCAAAGGAGGGGTATTAAAATGTTCTCATGCATAGTAGAATTGCCTATCAATGATCAATGTCATGCTCATACTGTGCGGAAAAACATAAGGGGAACCGCTGCTTTTTCTTTCCTCATCCTTACTGTCTTCACTTTCCCTCTACTTCTTTTGTATTTTTGTCACAGCTATTTCCGGGGTTCCTTAATAGTCGAAGCAGACTTTGTGCTATTGAGGCTAGAGGGGTGAGCAGAGTAAGCCTGATTCCCTGTTTGGACTTTTCTGTTGACATCCACCCCTAGGCGCTCTTATGACCTTATTATGCAGTTGCGAGCGCCGCAAAACCTTACTAAAACAAACGACCAAGACAGGACACAAGACTTACCCTGGTCTGCACCATGAACCGGCGACAGTCTCTCATGGCGAGTACCCTGCCAAAGATGTCCACCGTAGCATCCCCATAGTCGCTGGAACCGGCCCCTTGGCGGAGGACCAGGTCGTTGATGTACTTGTGGAAGTAGTCAACTCCAATAAACGTCCCTGTTCGACCAACCCCGGCACTGGAAAGGAAGGACAGTGGGGCCATACTAATGAGGTTGATTCTCTAAGGACGCTTTTGTTGTTGTTGCAAGCTCTCTCTCTTTCTCTCTCTCTCTCTCTCTCTCTCTCTCTC
>NW_004798095.1:264885-269491 GCF_000002075.1 Aplysia californica | reverse complement strand
CACACACACACACACACACACACACATATACACACAATCAAACACAAGAGCGCATGCTACACCATCGCAAAATTAAAGAATACAAATTACAACCAAAATTACGCCATGGATGAAAAAGGGAAAAAAAGAAAAGAAAAGATTCTTCTCTAAATCAAAATATATCATGACAACGCCCACGTTTTCCGATCGTCCTCATCAAGTGCCAGAGCTACGAGGGACATCGGCGGCCCCGGTTCTCTATCTTTTCTTTTGCTCGGATGTTCTAAATAAAACTACACTACCCTACCAGTTGTTGTAACCATCTCCAGTTGGGGCTATGGTAACACTTTGAAGTGTAATTTACCAATAAACTTTATAAAAGTGAAGTAAAATATTTCTTTCTTTCTCTCTGTCTTTCTTTCTTTCTCTCTCTCTTTTCTTTCTTTCTTTCAACTTTCTATATATTTAAAATATTCTCCTGTTTGTTTATTTTTAGACTAACAGCTAACGTCAAAATCCAGAATGCTGCACATTTTGTTGTTACTACTAAACACAAAAACGCCAGATGATAGAATTGGGCAGGGGTAAAAAAAAAGAAAAGAAAAGAAAGCTACACTGTCCTGATCTATCCCAGTAACCGACCAGTTTCATCTTTCTAGGTAGGTTGCTCATGGTCTACTACTGCTTGGTTTGCCTTCAGTTTTGTCAATGAGAGCTATGTGTTCAAGGTCTTTATGTCAATTCACGTATCTCAGAAACTGTATTTGTCTATTCCTGATCGTTTTCCCACACCTTGCGCAATAATAATGATATTCTAGTATTGATATGAGGCGTACCCTAACGGTAGTACCCACATTCATTGAATCGGGCTGCTTAGTTTTGCTGATGTTCTTCGCCCCTTTCATCCAAACAAAATAAAATAAAGCGTAGGTGTTTTACGCCACCTTAGATGTAATTTATACTTTTTAGGAGGCAGGCCTCTTCGATCCTGCCTACGAAGGCCAGCTCAGGTTGAACCCAGAAAAGGTATGTGCGGTTTGGATAGAAAGAAAAAAAAACATATCACCTTTAAAACTTTCCTGAAAGTATAGTGGTTTGGGTTCCTTTATGGGATCAAAACTGGCGGACTTCCAGATTATGGACCAAGTGTGTTATTAGGTGATTACTTAAAATCCAATGCTCCTTGGTGATCTTTCATACAGTGGGTGGCAACATCTAAATATACCTGGGTGCCTGGAGAAGTTATCTGTGTCTTAGAGGTTGGCGTGCAATGACCGCCTGTACGTACGGTCGCTAGCTGCAGTTATACACTCTGTCTTATTATTATTTGGGACAATCCATGTTATCTGTCCGCTTTGTCCTTTGTTCACCCCTGGCCCTTTTGCCCCACACATTTCCTTCCAGTAAATTCATTTTAGTTATTTTAGTTTTAGTAAGTGTTTTACGGCACTTGCAACACAATAAAGTCATAATATAAATGCCGAAGATTAGAGGTGTTACAAGAGAGTAACAAACATAAAAAAGAAGGGGGAGGAATAAAGAAGGAGCAAACCACACCAGAACACCCGCCAACCACCCACTAAATTCATTTTAATGGTCTGGTAGCGCCTTATAATAATGACCAAAATTTGTATTTTCTTCTTTTCATTTTGTTAAGCAGAGTTTGTCTTGTGTGGAGAATCTGACACAACACTTTCACACACTGACCATGTACTGCTTATTCAGCAAAGCGTTGTTGTCGTTGTGGAGAGCAACAAGTCTCTCACGAAAATCCCGGACCTTGACAGGTCTGTGGAGAGTGAAAAATAAATAAATAAATGAATAAATAAGTAAGCAATAAATAAATTAGATAGATATTAAATTAACTCATCTCTCACCCTTCCTCAGATTGTCTCTTAATTGAGTTCTCTCTCTCTCTCTCTCTCTCTCTCTCTCTCTCTCTCTCTCTCTCTCTCTCTCTCTCTCTCTCTCTCTCTGTTTCATGTGTAGCACTGTGTGTTCAGTAACCTCACTGCAGTTGGTACGAACGGAGACCAAAAAGTAATCACTAGCCATCTCCGGTACGAATGATGATATTCTATAACATCTGTCTGTTCTTGGTGTTATGGGGAGTAGTTAAGTAGGTCAAGTAAGTTCCGAAGGGAAGGCACAAGCAGACCTTACCGGCTTCTCTGTGTCTGTGGCGTAGCGGTGAGGAGTGTCCATGTCGCTCTCAGGAAACCAGAGTTCTATTTTCTGTCCCCGTGGTTTTATGCACCCCGCATATTTTAAGCAAAATTTGATCATTTTTTGCATATTTTTTAAAATTATTTCCCTTTATCATTCTTTGTTAGAATTAAGAGAATCGCATAATTTCACTTTTTGGGGGGATCAGTTTGCATAATTTCATAATTTTTCTTGCATAAAACGACGGGGACAGTATTATCGAGTGGTTGGGCGTGGGGCTATACGCTCAGAGTACAAGTATAAAAGCGTATAGAGGTGTGTGGGGGTTGGGGGAAATGTGTATCGAGTACATGTATAATGGTCTTTCTACTAGGCTAGGATGCTGTATCCCTCTCAGCCCGGAGTGGTCCTAACAAGCAGGGTCGGAAGCCTGCGTCCTAATTATGATTTAAATTGTGTCGATGGGTGCAAAAAAAACAACAAACAAACAAACTAACGAAAACAAAACAAAACAAAACAAAACCAATTTAAAAAAACAACAACAACCCTACACCAAAATAAGTAATAAATAACAATGGATTGCATTTATATAGAGCATATCCACTTATGCAATGCTCTAACTCTATGCGTAGACCCGTATCCCATCCCATCAAATGACCCACCTGCAGTGGACAAGTAGAGGTGCTGTAGGAGGACTCCCGATCTCGGCACTGACCACTTCCACAAAGTCCACCAGCTCGGAGGGCTGGATGTCTGCCTCGTGGTCCGTCCAGCCGCGGAAGAAGAAATGTTTCACGAACCGGCTCTTCTTCTCCTGTACATGCAGAAGAGCATTTTGAATAGTTTTGTTTGTGTGTTCTTTTTCCGTTTCTTTCTTCTTTTTCATTCATTCATTCATTCATTCGTTCATTCATCTATTCATTCATATACTTATTTATTAATTCTTTTATCTATTCATTTACTTTTGTTTTCGTCGGCAAGTTGTAAAAATGTACTAAGCACAGACAGTTTAAGATTTTTACAGAAGAGAGGGAAAAATAACAACTTTTTCACTCTTCTAAAAACCTGTACCTACATTATGCATTTTTCATGCTTTCTTTTGACATTTAAGATTTGAATTCCCGACAAAATACTTCTAGAGCACATGCAACCGACATCACATAGTAAGAAACTGCAATAAAAATAGATTTCAAAATTTTGGGCAAATAAATATATTTCTACAGCTGGCCGACACTTTGTTTTACTTCGTTTTTACTTTGTTTTGCTGTTTGTTTTCACTTCAAGGGTCTGCTGCACCCAAATAGGCAATTTCGAAAGCAGAGCACTTGGTTCGATGAGTGAAGGAAAAAGGGAAGGCAGCCCCCCCAAAGTAAATATCTGATTTCTGACATGCATTTCCTCGCACAACTGTTCGAGTGTTATTCTTTCTTATTAAAACGATTCCATCCTCTTCCTTGGGGGCTCTCGTGTCCGAGAGGTTCAGGTGTTCGTCTTTTATTCAATAGGTCCCGGGTTCCAATCCTGATAGCGACGGAATTTTCTTCTTCTATAAAGTTGTCTCTTTTCACCTCTTTTCCTGCTCTCTAGCAATGTTCTGTCGTCTGCATTCGTCTCCACTTTCTGCCCCCACCCCCCTAGCCTCCTTTGCCCGCTCCTCTGGGCTCCTGACTCTTTCTGCAGCCTTTCTACTGCTACTTCTTGGTGCCTTCTTACTGCTGTCTTTCAGCCACACCTCTGATTTTCCCGTAGGAAAGATCTACACTTAGCCTTCTCGGACAAGAGCGAAAAATCTTGGCAGTCCCGAGGGAAGTTGAGCACTATAAAGGTTCCAAGGTGGTCCAAATTTGACAAGAGTAGACTTCGGCCGCCACTCGGGCAAAATTCAAAATTAACCCCTACTAAACTGAAAAGGTTTAATGTGTCCCGAGCGCTCATGTGACCGTATGCAGTTTATATTACGAGCACCGTAAAACTGTTTAAAAAGAACATCACCAAAACAACTTCTGGTCTGGTGTATTATAATTCAAGTCTATTCTTGCAATAACTAAAAAGAAGTGAGGCGACTCGTCTAACCTTGATGTGGACAAGTTTGAGAGTCCGAATCTCCCAACTTCTATTCTCCGCTCGGCCTGTCCGGTTCACCAGAATCTGGCCGTACCGAATTGACTTGGATTCCTCCTCGTCTGGAAAGTAACGAGCGACTTTCTCTTTCATCATGCCTGTGCGCTAGGGAGAGGAGGCGACAAAGGAAAGTATGACAACATTAAATGCGTGTGGATTTAAGTACAACAATAGTGCAATACAATTTTAAAATCCAATGAGAATACAATTTACGTGTAATTATGAAGGTACCTCTGTACTTGCTCTGTATTTGGTTTTCTTTCCCATTATTTTCTCCCCCCCCTCCCCACTAAGTGTCTCTGTCTATGCCCACCTCTCTCTCTCTCTCTCTCTCTCTCTC
>NW_004798095.1:262772-264785 GCF_000002075.1 Aplysia californica | reverse complement strand
ACACACACGCGCGCGCAAAAACTTACACATATATACATACACATATGTATATACACACAAACACTCACACACACACACACACACATACAGATTCGCAAACACATCAAACTAACATACCCCCCCCCTCCTAATGCACACATACGTACACACACACACACACACACACACACACACACACACACACACACAAACACAAACACACAAACACACACACACACAAACAATCAAACACTCATGCGTGCACACACGTATGCCGAGCAACAAACCTGCAGTGATGAACGGTCCAGAGCTATCACTCAGAGTACAACCTGCCGTCGTGCAGGAGTACAAGCGAACCCTAGCATTAGAAAACAAAAATGCTGCATCATAAATTCTGAAGTAAAAAGACGCGAGACCTTTACTAGACTTTAACCAAATTAATATAATTAGTCATTTTGTAAATCCGTGCCATTTACGAGAACAGCATAAGTACAGTAAGAACGTCGGAGGGACTCACAGAATGGTCCGAGATACCATCCGGAGTAAGACTAGGTTGTGTCCTATCACCACTACTATTTATCATATATAAGGATAGAATTACAAAAGAGGCCAACACAGAACCAGACACCCTAAATGAAGTACTCTTCGCTGATGACCAAAGCCGGGCACACAAAGATGAACTAAGTTTCCAACACCACACCACCAATTTAAAAGAAGAATGTAACAACTACGAAATGAAGATCAACATCAACAAAACAGAGACAAGGAAAGTAAGCAGTACGCCAGTACCACTCAGGATACACATCAACAACAACAGCCTCAGACAGGTCCAGGAATTAAAGTATCTCGGAAGTATATTCACAGAGGATGGGCGACTGGACAGAGAAATTTAAACACGAGTATAAAAGGCCAATAATGTTAGTTACAAGCCTGCTCCACTACTGAAACACCCTAATATCCCCATGACAACAAAACTCAAAATGATCAACACCATATTCATCCCAACACTCACCTATCAATGCCAAACATGGACCACGAACAAGACATTAGAGCAAATAAGTACAACATGTGAAATGCAATGCCTTAGAAAAGCAGTAAACAAGACCAAGCGAGACAAAATTAGAAACTCAGTAATCAGAGAAATGGGGGGCACAAATGATGTCATGCATCACATCCAACACCAAGGAATCAAATGGTTCGGACATCTCATTCGATTAACAACACACCATCCAGCACAACGTGCCTACAAAAAAAAATTCGATGGCAACAAGGGTAGAGGGCGACCGAGAAAGACCTGGATAGATGGAGTCACGGAAACATTAACCACCCACGGCATCCCCCTGACCCAAGCTCTCCGGCTGGCGACAGAGAGACGTCTCTTTCTTCCCGCGACACCCAAAAGGGTATAAGCGGCGGATAAAAGTAAAAGTAAAAAGTAATCATTTTATCTTATTAGTTAGGATCTTAGGAACTTGGGCATAATGCCCCCACCCACACACCCCGCCCTTTCTCCCCTAAAACAAGACACTTACAAAGACAGGCGCCATATGGAGAAAAATGGCGTTCCTTATTGCAATACACCCAATAAACACTCCAACCCCCTTCAGAGGCCAGACAAACTTCTTCCCTCCGTCGTGACCAGACTCAAACTCATCCTGACCCAACCGTCTTCCTCCTTCCCTCCTACCCTCTTCCTTTTCACCCACTCCCCTCTCTCTTCCTCTTTCTCCTCTTCATTCTCCTTCCCCACCTCCTCCTCTTCTCCTCCTCTCCCCCCAGCCCTCCTCCGTGGCAAGACTTAATCTTTTCTTTATCCAACCCTTCGCCCCCTTCCCTCTTCCTTTCCTCTTCCTTTCCTCCCCTTCCCTTCGTTCTTTCTCCTCCTCCTGCTCCTCACTGCAATGCATTGTCTCCGGTAAACTTTGATGGTAGAATGTGTCCCCTCTCTGCTACCCCCAACCCAATCTCAATTCAAATTGAAAAGACGGAGGATGAAGGGGAGAGAGAGAGAGAGAGAGAGAGAGAGAGAGAGAG
>NW_004798095.1:259066-261642 GCF_000002075.1 Aplysia californica | reverse complement strand
CCCCCTCTTTCCACCCCAGCCCCCTCCAAAAATAAACCAACTAAACAAAGCAAAAGAAAACAATAAAAACAAAACAAACTAGCATTAAGGCAAACAAAAGGAAAACCCCACCCAAACAAAATACAAGGGCAAAACTAACTTATAAGACAACACCTCATAATCCGCCTGTATTGGGAACAATCTCCACCTCTTATTAGCTGAAGGCTGAAAGCCCCCAGGGGCTGTTGAATTAAAAGCAGCAGCATCCAAACAAAAGCAAAAACAAAACAACAACAACTGATCACAAAGACCTTCCGAAATCCCACACGCTGACGAAAGAAATATAGAAATATACAGGGCAATTTCCTTAAAACGGAAGACTCAAATTACTGGCAAAAATCAAGACCGGTCACTTCTATGGGCTGCGGGTCTACAAAAATAGAATAGACAAAACATCGGACCCAATCTGTGCATAGTGCAGCGTGGAGCCCCAAGATTTGGAGCACTGGCTGCAGAGATGCCCCACCACGGAGGTCCTGCGGTGGCATAATAATTACTTTGGGGGAGGATTCAGGGAGGTTGAACTGATTCACCCGCTATCCAAGAGAGGCGGTGGCCCTGGCGAAGAGCATGCTCTTGTGGGCACCAAACATTTCGAACGGATAGGCTACCACACACACACACACACACACACACACACACACACACACACACACACACACACACACAAAACAACAACCACAGAAACAAATATAATAACAACATACAAACAAACAAACACAACAACAAGATGACCTATGTTTCTAAACACCGAAATAGTACTAGACACCTGATTGTGTGGTAGAGTAGATAAAAGAGCAAAACGAAAACATGCAGAAAAAGGAGTCCTACTAATTGCCGCCAGGAGCCGTTCGGAGGCCGTCATCTCTTACAGGTGCGTGTTACGTGCGAACCACCTACCTTACATTCACAAAACCCTTACTGTCTTTAGTTGGTAGATCTACCCCTTTTACACTTGGATGGGGCGAGAAATGGAGGGGGGGGGGGGTGGCAAGTTGGGAGAGGACACAAAAACAAAGGCTGGGTCTACAATTTCTAAACTGCGAAACGAAAAATAAACGATCAGAGATTGTTGGTCTGCTTCGTCCATCTTCCGGGTCATAAGAAATCAGCTGTCCTCACCAAAAGGTCAATTCTGTCCAGTTTTACGATTTTAGACCAGTTTTGTTAACAAACAAAAACTTACCCAAAAACATTGTAAGGCAAAATGAAAAACAAAAATAAGGCTCCGGACGGCAATTAGTAGGACAGACAAAAAAGATAGGAAAACATGCCGATATAATATACAAACCTTTGACCAGTGATCGCACTTGGGCCTCCCATTCCTCGTCCGTGGCCCGGTAGACAGTTCTGAACCCTGACCTTCTAGCCTGGGACCAGGTGGAGACCCCGGTCACGAAATGATGCCAGTTGTCCAGTTGGGGAACTCCTGAAACGTCCAAAGGGTGTGTGTGGAGTGGGAAAAGTGGGCGGGAGGGGAGGGGGTGGGGTAAATGTGGGATGGGGTGGAGGGGGTACAATATTTCACAGTGAAATTAGTCAGAGAAAAGAAAAAGACAGGAATCTAGTGAGAGTTGCATAGTATGTATTACATTGTATCTGCTTCAGAGAGACAAAAATTAAATAAATAAATAAATAAAAACAAATTTTAAAATGAAAATTCGACGAAACAAGCTGTAAGACGTCGTTAGGAGTATGGGTTCTGAGCAGTTTATAAAGAAAGTTGTGAGTACCCTGAATTTGGAAGAAATAATTGAAATAAAAGTTCTCGTAGCTACATTTTCCAGTTTGTCTACCCATCACCAGAATGATGATGATGATGATGATGATGATGATGATGATGATGATGATGATGATGATGAAAACAACTACAACAACAACCACAACAACAACAGCAGCAACAACACTTAAAGCAAAAATTACGACGTCAGGAAAAGCTTTCATACCGCCGGGCCCCCACCACTTCCCCTTCTAAAAAAAAATCAATACAACATCACGGCAAACAAGCTTTAAACTAGACCCTTGGATCTGATGACGTCTTATAAAAATATATAATATTCGTATATAATTTTTTTTAAAAATCACCTTTGTCACAGAAGGCTTCCTGACACACCAACAAGCCAAATTCCACCACCTCCCCGTTTGAGTTGTCAAGTAAACAGGAGGCACACAGAGTCACGTGGAACGTCCGCTCATTCAGATCTCCGGTGGACGCCGTAGGAGGAACATCCACAAGGTTTGTCAAAGAAGGTGGAGCTGTAAGAGTAGAAAGACCAGCAGCTGCTGTTTTCGAGGCTGTGCCATGGAGTAAAGCAAAGTTGTTCCCGCATCCGATGTCGCTCATATGACCTTATGCAATTGCGAGCGCCGTAAAACCTCTACTAAAACAAAACAAAAAACCCTTATCCGATCCGGACATTGGGGATTGCCTTGTTAGTGAGTCAACTTCCTGTGCCTACGGTTTATTGTGGTAGGGTGGCCAGTTCCTTTCCACGCCGCCTTTACTTCCCCAACTCGAAGTCAGGTACCCATTACTG
>NW_004798095.1:254793-256453 GCF_000002075.1 Aplysia californica | reverse complement strand
GTAGTAGTAGTAGTAGTAGTAGTAGTAGTAGTAGTAGTAGTAGTAGTAGTAGTAGTAGTAGTAGTAGTAGTAGTAGTAGTAGTAGTAGTAGTCTATTATTATCACCATACTTACATTTCCATTATTTATTTCTCTCTCAATGAATGCTCCATCGCCAGACATTTTCAACGCATGCACTATCCACTCCTGCAACAATGGCGGAACCTGTGTGGATTTGCCCCGGGGTTTCCGGTGTCAATGTCCAGATGACTTTACAGGGGAGCTGTGTGAGACAGGTGTGTGTGTGTGTGTGTGTGTGTGTGTGTGTGTGTGTGCGTGCACGCGCGCGTGTGTGTGTGCCTGTGTGTATGTCTGTCTATCTGTCTGTCTGTCTGTCTGTATGTCTGTCTGTCTGTTACTTCCTACAATGATGATGATGATGGTGATGACGATTATAATGATGATGATGATGGTAGTGGCTTGGGAAAAGAAAAAAAACCCAGGGACGATAAGTATAATATGCACATTTATTAATGTTTAAAGATATGATAAGGCCCAAGAGAAGCAACTTTTCAAAAAAGCATTTCTTTGAAAACGCATTAGGTTTAGGCATTTTACATTTTTAAAAACAAAACAACAACAAACAATTCAAGGTTCTATAATTCCTATGTCCAATTGTTCAATGATGATGACGATGACAACAACAGCTTAAAGAAATCACATCACAGCAACAGTTACACGGTCTTACAGCATATCCAACGTACCAACACAGATTTCGTGAGAATAAAACCGTGTATCTTCCCATGCCGATTAGGAATGTCCGGACAATTCCACGATAACATCACAGAATAATGATGTTGCTCTGTAATTCTGAAGCTTTCTACTTCTCCTGGGGCTGCGTGTGAACAAAAAGAGTCAAAACTTATTATTCGCGAGAGTAAATAATAATAACTAGCATGTCTTTCTGGTTTTATTAGAGGTTTTACAGCGCTTGCAACTGCATAAGGTCATATGAGCGCCAGAATAGCATGTCTGCAAGACAACGAGAATGAGTTGTTTTTATAACAACAAGCATGAAAAAGTATTATTCGTGAGTGTAAATTATTAAAAATACCACACCTACCAAAACTAAGATTGAGATGCTTTTTAGATCGATTTCAGCGTTATCTAAGAAGCATTTTCTTTTAAATACTAAATTTCAATTGCGGCGACTCCCCCATTTGTGACCTGGGACGTCTACTTCCATTACCTCTAAATCTTTACACCTATAACACTCAAGCTCCTTTGAAAAGTTTGAATTTGTCTCCTACAAATCAATATTTTTGTTGATGTAACTGTCTTGCTTTATATTCACATGTTATGTTACAGTCGATTATTACGACATGATTATATTTTAGTAGCACTAAGCAACTGACACGACGAAAGCTAATATAAAGTTCAAAAGCCCATTGAGTCCAATGC
The DNA here is from genome assembly GCF_000002075.1 of Aplysia californica. Lineage (NCBI taxonomy): Eukaryota > Metazoa > Mollusca > Gastropoda > Aplysiida > Aplysiidae > Aplysia > Aplysia californica. Next base: position 255,013 of record NW_004798095.1, on the reverse strand, counting down.
AAACTACCAGATCTACGCAAGCTATTTGTCTTACAATAATATTCAACACACAACTATTAAATGACACTAATGACAGAGGATATTGCCGGTCTCTGCATCCTAAGAGGTTGCAGACTTGTCACATACACGATAATGCTTGAGTCGATTTCAAGTGGAGTCCAAATCTGTTCCAATTTCTTGGAACTGTTTCCTCCTAGCCAGTAGCCGGGGAGGGGGGGGG
>NW_004798095.1:252253-254562 GCF_000002075.1 Aplysia californica | reverse complement strand
CCCCCAGGAAGAACAGCAAAAGAAATGACAACAACACCAGTACCACCACCACTAAAACCACAGCAGCAGCAACAACAACGACAAAAACTAAAACAAAAACACAACAACGACAACAACAAGAGCCACAAAAACAACAATTAAAAAAACAACAACAGCAACAACAGCGACAACCACAAACCATAATTACCATTGCCACCTATAACAACAAACCAACAAACAACAAAAGCAGAATTTAAAAAACCCATTACAACAGCCATCAGCATCAGCAGCACCATCACTACGTCCACCATAAAAAACCACAACAACAGTAACAACATTAACAACACCCATTCCATCCACCATCACCACTACCATTACCACCAACAGAAATAACAAGAAAAAACAAGCAAGAGCAACAGCAGCAGCAGCACCACCAACAACAACAGCAGCAGCAAAACAGCACCACAATCACCCCCAACAACAGCAACAACAACAACAACAGCAGCAGCAGCAACAACAGCAAAAATGCCACCACCATCACCACCAACAATAGCAACAACAACAACAGCAACAACAACAACAACATCAACAGCAGCAGCAGCAGCAACAACAGCAAAAACGCAACCACCAACACCAACAACATCACCACCACCACCACTACAACCACCACCACCACCAACAACAGCGACAACAACAGCAGCAACAACAACAGCAGCAGCAATAGCAACAACAACAGCAGCAGCAGCACCACCACCACCAACAGCAACAACAATAAGACTAACCAGCTGGCGGGGTCATGCAAGGGTCACCCCCGCTGACCGGTGGAGACTGACCAGCGGAAGTATTAGCGCTCATAGTCACATGGTAACTCCAGTAATCCCTGACCTTTGACACTGTCACAGAACTGTTCTGGTAATCTGGAAAGACAGATTTTCTTTTACGCGCAAAGTAGTAACAATGGGTAGACCCAGAGCAATCTACTTGGAGAGCCTAAAAAAGGATAGGTGAAGAGGAAAGATGATGACAATGCAGATTTTCTGAGGGCATCCTATCAAAGAAATGAATGGAGAATCGTGATCGACGATGTCTGTCGCAGATCTGGCACTTGATGATACATGAAAAAAATGAGTACATATGTGTATAGAATATATTATTATCATAAATAAATACATATTTATCCAAAAATAAAATCTAAAAAAACAGAAAAAATAGAGAAAAATAGAGAAAAGAGAAAAGAAAGAGAGAAATCAAGCAATTTACCATTGATGTTTAAATCTGCAATAGGTTTAGTTCCCCTCTCTCCGACCCTATTCTCAGAGACAGTCACGTGGTAGGTGGTTGGTCCAGCCAGGGGTATAGGTGGTCTCCACTTGACCCTCAATTGCCCTCGTTCGGGGTACTCGCAGACAATTTCCGTAGGTGGATTTGGAACTGAGGAAGACAGCCCAGACACAACACAATGTCGTCACGCTCATTAGATAATTACCTCAGTCATTTTTGGCCGGTTTGGAGTTTTTATTTCTGAAATGAAGAGCATAGCCAGCTTGGCAATAATAATATAATTCACTTAGGCAAAAAAAATAATCCAAATATAAAATAAGTTGAGTGTACCAACATTCAAGTATTCCACAGAGTCAATTGTTCAAGAGAAACAGTTGGGTTTTTTCCTAATTTTTTCTTCAGAATGGCTAAAAATTATTTAAGAATTTATTTTATGAGCGTAACGGTGTGTCACGACACATTGGAATCAAGCGATCATCAGGTTTGGGGCATACGGCGTTTTAAATCCTGTTCATTTACCTTGCTTTTGATGAAAAAATACACCCATCTATCTTGAACAGAAGTCGATAGTTTTGCGATAGAAGGAGGGGGTGTTGCTTGACTTCAGAGGTAAAATTCACGAGAAAATGCCCGCCAAAGTTTGGTGACTTCCAAAGCTTGTGTATTCTTGGAAACTGCAAATGTATATCTTTTGTCTGTTTGATCAGCGTTTTTCAGCAAAATCCACACAGAAATGCATTTTCAAATGGATATAACCTTTCCCCCAACCCCATTCCTCAATAAAAAACAAAACAAAATCATGATAAGATTTGCCCCGTGAGCGGAGAAATGTCGGTTTCTTCGATTTCATTTGTTTGACGGGCGCTGGATTTCATCATGATGCCACACTTGTGTATTTTTGTATGGTCTGAATGTGAAACTCAGGGATGAAATTACACATGGATTTGTCAAATTTACAAAAATAGATTCATAATTAGTGCGTGAGAAATTTGACACAAACAGACACTAGCACAACATACATAAACTCTCTCTCTCTCTCTCTCTCTCTC
>NW_004798095.1:249803-251978 GCF_000002075.1 Aplysia californica | reverse complement strand
ACACACACACACACACACACACACACACACACACCCTGGCTGGTGTTTGTGCACACAGAAACACACGGACACAAACACACAGACATACATTCACACATAAACGCCTACACACCTACACACCCACACGCAAATACACGGAAGCAAATTGCTCAACGGAAAAGAGTCTAATGCTGTGAGCCCCTTACAGGCTTCAACATAAGTTAAGGACCATCTTGACAAACAGCCCTGATTTTTTTCAGCGAAAAAAAGACAGCAAGGAATGTTTTAGAATGTTTTGCTCTGAAAGTGTTAATGGGTTACCAATGCGTACTGCAAAGCTTCCAGTATCGTATTAACATGCCTCCATGTGCTGCACAGAAATCTTCGGGGAATTTTAGCCAAATTTTCTGTTTTTTATCGACTTGTGTGCGACACCACGGACATTCCTCAGTTGACATATCAGGTGCACGTCATAAACGGATTATTGGTCTCGAACTGAGCTCACTTTGGTTGCAATATAAGCCACCGTTTGCACAAAATCCAGTATCGTATTAACATGCCACCAAGACAAAGCTGAGAGACTTTGATCGTGCCAGGGCTATGGCGTGGCTGCAGGATGGAGTTGGAGCCCGACAAGTTGCCAGAAGGCTTGCAGTGTCACACTCTGTCATTGTTCGCCTGAGGCAGCACCATCAAGCCGCTGGATCACAAGAACGCCCACGTGCAGGTCGACCCAAGAAGACCACTCAGGTTGTTTGCAGGTGGTCCTTAACTTATGTTGAAGTCTGTTTTGTATATCAAAAGCACACTGCCAATCGAATCAATTTGAAAGTCAGGAACAACCCAATTTCTCTCTATGAGAAGCAAAAACTACTGTTTTAGCACAATTCGACCGAATTTGACTAGAAATTCGCTTGTGACCTTCAAAATCAAACGCGTTTGTTTTTCATGGCTGCGAGTCGAATCGGTCATATTATGCCAAATTTGTTACTTCTTACTCTTCACGGAGGAAAATTTGATTGGCCCCAACTGAATCAAACGAATTAGATTGGCAGTGTGTATTAGACCACGTCTGTGGTGTCGCGGTTAGGCACTTCGCTGTCGGTTCCCGAGTGGGGAGAAAATGTTTATCACGTATCTCGGTTTTTGTCCTCGATAGCGGGTGGCCATCTGAGACAATTTCGACTGTTATTTTGTTGTTTTAGTAGAGGTTTTACGACGCTCGCAACTGCACAAGGTCATATGAGCGCCACGGGCGATTGTTATTTGATATAGAGGGCATTTGTCCGTTTATTGCTTTTTAAAAAAAGTGACGTATGGCGGAGTCTTACACTGAGCAGTCGAAATAGGGATTTGACAAAACTTCGTGCACTGTGCACCGGGTATGACACATCTATAATTTTTAGTTATAGTAAGTGTCTTATGGTACTTGCAACACAATTAGGTCATATAAGTGCCGCCGATAAGAGGTGTTACAAGTACATGTAAATACTAGGAAGTAACAGAGGGAAAAGATACTGGACAAGTTGACAACATGGGTGGGAGCAGCAAGAACAACAGACACCATTGCTGCAACACAAGACATAATATGGATTTGGAGGTATAATATGATCGCCCACGCCACTCGGCAAGGCGCTGGATGATGATGAACAAACACAAAAAAGGAGGAGGAGGAGGGATACTGACGACATATCTATTTGACAGGACAGAAAGATACCTCCGATTGACGTCCGTCCAGTGACATTGCTCAGTTTTCCCACCCCTACTCCGTTGTAGGGAGCCACGTACAACTGGTAGGAGGTGTACGGAAGTAAATCAGTCACCACAACCTCAGACGTCATCTTGCTGCCTGTGCTCGGGGACGGGAAGATCTTGGGCTTTGGCTTGTCTGGTTCGCAAAACGTCTGGTCCACCTGGGGCAACAGTTATAGCGGTAATAGTTGGCTGCCTACAGTTATCATCATCGTCATCAGTAGTAGTAGTAGTAGTAGTTGTAGTAGTAGTAGTAGTATTAGTAGTAGTAGATATCATTATTATTATTATTAGAAGTAGTAGTAGTAGTAGTAGTAGTAGTAGTAGGAGTAGCAGATATCATTATTATTATTAGTAGTAGTAGTAGTAGTAGTAGTAGTAGTAGTAGTAGTAGTAGTAGTAGTAGTAGTAGTAGTAGTAGTAGTAGTAGTAGTAGTAGTAGTA
>NW_004798095.1:245231-246809 GCF_000002075.1 Aplysia californica | reverse complement strand
TCATCATCATCATCATCATCATCATCATCATCATCATCATCATCATCATCATCATCATCATCATCACCATCACCATTCTTATCATCAATAAATCTCACCTTTCTCCAAAGTACGGATTGGTCCAGTTCGTACGATTTCAGAAGGTCCTGCCGACGTCTCTGCGTATATCTCGAACCAGTAATCTGTATTGTACGTCAGCTTTGAGACCAGCTTTCTATTTTTGTCGATACCTGGACAAGGAGCAGAATGGTACATGTAAAAAAAGGAAAAGATTTTAAAAGTTATTAAAACTGCTTTTCCACGGTAATTGACGAGCCATTTGGACTGCTCTTTCTTACAAAGATAACATTGTAATTCAAAATCAATAAATCTATTTCAACTCAAAATACTTCATTCGTCCCGTTTGTTACCGAAATTAAACACGTCACAGAATTTGCATAATAAAGTACTTTTTTTTTCAAATGACTGCATTTAACATGATTCTTAATATTATGTCTTTCAAATGTTCTGTTCAGTTAAAGTTAAATTAAATTAATTGACATTGAATTACAAGGTTATCATTGTGAAAAAGTGTAGTCCAAATGTCCTGTCAGTTACCGTGGAATATCCCAGAAAGAACAGGACAATGCTGGTGAGTTGAGGGCTCTCGTGGCCTAGAGGTTAAGGTGCTCGCCTCTCAAGCAAAGGTTCCGGATTCGAATCCGGATAACCACATTAACATTTCTTCTCTAAAATTGTCTCCTTTCACATCCTTTCCTGCTCTCTAGCCATGTTCTGTCGTCTGCTTTCGTCTCCACTTTCTGCTCCCACCCCCTCACCTCCCTTGCCCCCTCCTCTAGGCTTCTAACGCTTTCTGCAGCCTTTCTACTGCTACGCCTTGGCTCCTTCTTACTGCTGTCTTTTAGCCACACCCCTGATCTTTAGGCAGGAAAGATCTACACCCAGGATTCTCGGACAAGGGCGAAAAATCTCCAAGGTCCAAAGTGCAAGCTTCGCACGTTAAAGATCCTTTGGTTGTCCAAAATCGATAAGAGTAGGCTTCGGCCGCCACCCGGACAAAATTCAAAATTTCCAACCTACCGAAAATGTTAAATGTGTCCTGCGCGCTCATAGGACCTTATGCAGTTGTGACCGCCGTAAAACACGTACAAAAAAAAAAGAGATAAAAGATGGTGAGCTGAACCCAGAGTTCAGCGAACCATAAAGTATTAATGTCGTTTGTTCTTCGCGCAATGTATAAGAGAAGAACGTATTCCTCTCCAAATCCAGGCATAAGAGTGGCACACATAATTAAACACACACACACACACACACACACACACACACACACACACACACACACACACACACACACGTACATACACACACACACACACATGAGCACACACACATACCCACACACACTCTCTCTCACACACATGTACACACATAGATACACACACATATATACACAAATACACACACAAAAACACACCCACATGCACACATACGCACACATTTACAAACGCACACATACAGATACTCTCTCTCTCTCTCCGTTCTCTCTCTCTCTCTCTCTCTCTCTCTCTCTCTCTCTCT
>NW_004798095.1:240956-244709 GCF_000002075.1 Aplysia californica | reverse complement strand
TCACCTCCTCCCTTTCCCATTCTTTACACTCACCTCCTCCCTTTCCCATTCTTTACACTCACCTCCTCCCTTTCCCATTCTTTACACTCACCTCCTCCCTTTCCCCCTCACTCCTCCCTCCTCCAAGTTCCCCAAGTCATTTCCGAAGCCATTCTAAAACTTAAAAATATTCCAAAAATACCCACTTAACCGCTTTTCTGCCTTATGTTGATCTTTCTTTGCAAGAATTATGTTTTGGGAGTCTCCAATCTGATGTACAGGGTGATCCGAAAAACCCAGTACAACTTTTTTAAAAAATATTTCGCACAAAAATTGCTCTAGAATGCTGTAATTTGGAACAGATATGATTCATTTAAAAGGAATTTGTTTGACGTAAAATCCACGAAGAAGAACCATTTTTTGAAAACGGGAAATGGCTTATAGAAAAAAGCACCCAAAACGCAAATTTAACCAATATTTTAAAATCTTGGTAATTAAGGACGTTGTGGAAACATTGGTTGACTTTTTCTTTATTTTCTCTTTTACATTTAATTTTCCATTCCTGTGACATTTAAATAACATTTAATTTCTTTTACAGAGTTTGAAAAATTAACGATTTCATTTTGGAATTCCTAGAAGCAGCGCTCTACGGGCCCTCCTTTGGACTCGACACATTTTTAACACATCTTTCGAAATGTTCAATGGCGCCCAAACACAAGAACCTGTTAAACCTTGAGTGTTTTAAGCAACATTCATTGTACATATTCAGTGTGGAGTGGCTTCTAGAGACAATAGGGAGTGGGGTGCCAAATAAACAGCATTTCTGGAGTCAACATATCCCGCAAGGTGGAAATGGGCTTTGCACTAAACCAAATGTCATCGAGGAAATGATCCCGAGGAAATGATCGAGGAATCATGAAAACATTGTCAGGCTCTGATCCATGTCATCTCGGCCTAGCGAAGATGAAAATGGTACAGTCATAGGTTAAGATCTTCCATGAGAATGCAGACTGTTGAGGTGTAGGAAAGTCCTAGTTGCAGATCGTCTACGGACAGATGTCGCATGGGACTCGACTACTGAAATCATCTGCACCCTAGTGACGCTTAAAGGGCTGTACATGGTGCGTGTTCGGCCTGAAGTGGTCATTTTAAAGGACATTTTAGTTCTGATTCGCTATAGATCCAAACTGACAGTACTTCTCAACTCATGACACCAAAGGTCTTGAGGACACCTAAGCATCCGTTCCATGCCCTGCGCAGAATTTACGAAATGTTAAGGATGGTGGGTTAGTGGCAAGGTAATGTTCAATACAAAAAGTTCTCAGCTCTTTACTAAACATAACCATGATCTCAGTAGGCAAACAAAATTTGGGAAAAATAATATCTTCAGACTTCTGTTGACTGCTGCAATTTGCAATATGGCGCGATTGAAGCAGCTTTTAGTGGTAGGCCTATTGTGAACTGGAACGTCATGCTATGGAAATGGCGACAAGGTTGAAAATGGGTTGTTTTTTATGCTCCGTATAGAGAAAAACCATTCAATGGACTTATCTGAAACGAATATCAGACAAATTCCTTTTGGCTTCCAAATGTTGTGTTCAAATCTGAAACGCCAAACTTTAGTATGGCGGAAGATATTTACAAAACAAGTTGTACAGGGTTTTTTGGATCACCCCGTATTTAAACCACAAATAATCCTGTACTTTAAAAGTCACTTATTTCACAGAACTGGTTCAACAGACATTATACATAACCAGCTTAGCATATCAGTGGAAACATAACTTTTATACCTGCGGTAAGCAAAGTGGTCTCAAGCTTTGGCTTAAGATGTGTTACAGAATATCTTTAATGGATCACTGGGGAGCTCCAGTGGTCAGCCTAAGTGAGTAGTGAGTTTAAACTGAAAACTAATATCAAGCAAGTGGCAGTGACACGGGAATCAGATAGGTGGTCATGGGAGGGGGGGGCTAAAAAAACAGGGCGCTGCACAGTGGAGACCAACAATGGCAAGTTTGTGACATTGTTCAGTATTGGTATAACAATGTGTGTTAATATGTGTGAGTATTTATGTATGCATTTATGTATGTTTAGATTTATAATTATGTATTTATGTTTGCATGTTTACCATTGTAACCCAAATTTCCCCACGTGAATCAATAAAATGCAATTTATAATTTATGATTTATAATAAAATCCAGAACAGTGTCTTTTGACCAAACCACCAAACTGTACACTGTACAACACAACATGACCTGACCAGCCCCTGTTTGATCGAAACATTTACGACGACAAGTCGTGCAAAGTCGTCAAGGAGATTAATGTATGCTTGTTGGGAATTTCCTTGTGTTTTGAAGTGTTCACTTCCTTGTGCATATTATGCATGTCCCAGCACGTGAGACATACTGATGTCCTGACTTCTTGTGTGTATGCATGTCCCAGCACGTGAGACATACTGATGTCCTGACTTCTTGTGTGTATGCATGTCCCAGCACGTGAGACATACTGATGTCCTGACTTCTTGTGTGTATGCATGTCCCAGCACGTGAGACATACTGATGTCCTGACTTCTTGTGTGTATGCATGTCCCAGCACGTGAGACATACTGATGTCCTGACTTCTTGTGTGTATGCATGTCCCAGCACGTGAGACATACTGATGTCCTGACTTCTTGTGCGTATGCATGTCCCAGCACGTGAGACATACTGATGTCCTGACTTCTTGTGTGTATGCATGTCCCAGCACGTGAGACATACTGATGTCCTGACTTCTTGTGTGTATGCATGTCCCAGCACGTGAGACATACTGATGTCCTGACTTCTTGTGCATATGCATGTCCCAGCACGTGAGACATACTGATGTCCTGACTTCTTGTGCATATGCATGTCCCAGCACGTGAGACATACTGATGTCCTGACTTGTTGTGCATATGCATGTCCCAGCACGTGAGACATACTGATGTCCTGACTTCTTGTGCATATGCATGTCCCAGCACGTGAGACATACTGATGTCCTGACTTCTTGTGCATATGCATGTCCCAGCACGTGAGACATACTGATGTCCTGACTTCTTGTGCATATGCATGTCCCAGCACGTGAGACATACTGATGTCCTGACTTGTTGTGCATATGCATGTCCAAGCACGTGAGACATACTGATGTCCTGACTTGTTGTGCATATGCATGTCCCAGCACGTGAGACATACTGATGTCCTGACTTCTTGTGCATATGCATGTCCCAGCACGTGAGACATACTGATGTCCTGACTTCTTGTGCGTATGCGTGAGAGCACTTAATCTTTGTAACGCCTACTGCCATTGTTAACGACCAAGACAATTTCTCTCTGTGACATGAATAAAGATTGTCATTGTCACACTCCAGTGTTTAGCCCACTCGTGAGCGTAATTCCGGTGTTGCTATCTGGAGGGTCAACTTAAACGCTAAGTGTACGAAAGGCAATTCCCCGTTTGCACGTAACCAATTTTGCCCCCCCCCCCCCTTTGGTCTTTGTCTATGAGCTGCTATTAGTCTCTTCGATATTATACTTTGTCCTGGCAGTCCAAATGATTGACTGTTCAGTGAACGACTTTGTCATGCATCATTTTCAAGATGGCGTACTATGTCGGAGTTTTATACTGAGCAGTCAAAATACAGCATGTTGACCTGGTGACCTCACAAGTGTCAAGCAGGGTTAAGTTGTGCAAAAACCACACTAAAGTACTAAAATGTATCAACCGAAAAATAATTATCGGTCATAGGAAGGACGGTGATATGGG
>NW_004798095.1:238213-240469 GCF_000002075.1 Aplysia californica | reverse complement strand
TACATCCCCTCACACTCTCTTCCCCGTTCTCCCCCTCCCTATTTCACACACTCAGACACAGAAACACACACACACACACACACACACACACACACTCACACACACACACACACACACACACACACAAGTGCACTTGCTTTCGATCAAAGTAGAGTCTCTTTACTGTCTTCTCCGCCCAATAAAGCGGTGCCTCGTACAATACTATTCAGGACAATGATGATGATAGCGATGGTCATGGTTGTGGTTCAGGTTATGGTTGTGGTTGTGGTTGTGGTTGTCGTTGTGATTGTGATTGTGATTGAAGATCACAATGATGATGATGGATGGTGGCAGTAGTGGTGGTTGTGGTTGCGATGATGATATTTTTTTAATGTATGTGTTTTATGCCCCTATCGATACAATTTGAATCATTTAGGAGGCGGGCTTCGGACGTACCTATCAGGGCAAAAACGAGTTGGGAGGGATACGACATACCAGCAGAAAGACCGAGATACACAATAAAACTTCTCCCCTCTCGGGAGTCGAATTCGGGTCTCCAGCGCACGACAATAAAGCACCTAACTGCTACATCACATACAATGATGATGATGATGATGATGATGATGATGATGATGATGATGATGATGATGATGATGATGATGATGATATACTTCAATAATACAAAAACATATTTATTTTAAGCATATTTATGTTTTAGACTCGAGTCCGTGGTGCAGTGATTAGGCTCTTCTCGTTGCCCGCAGATGGCATGAGTTCGATTCCCGTGAGGGGAGGATTTTTTAAAAATGTATAGAGACCTCATCTTTCTCCTGGACGTTGTTCCCATTCCTCCAAGTCCGGGTTAGAGGAATGGGAGAGAAAAAAGGAGAAAGGGGGAGAAAGGGGAGAGGAGAAGAGTGAGAAAGGGGAGGGGGGGGGGGAGAGACAGATCTAGATAGATTTGCTGGAGAGAAAAGGGAATAGATAGATAAATAGATAGATAGATAGATAGATAGATAGATAGATAGATAGATAGATAGATAGATAAATAGATACAATGACAAAGAAAGTCAGTGAGACACACGATAGATAGATAGATAGATAGATAGATAGATAGATAGATAGATAGATAGATAGATAGATAGATAGATAGATAGATAGACACACAGAGAGAGAGAGAAAGAGAGAGAGAGTGAGAGAGAGAGAGAGAGTGAGAGAGAGAGTGTGTGTGTGGATGGGTGAGTCAGCGTGGCAACCCGCCGTTGAGTATCGTTAGCAAACATCACACAGTGGTGGTGGTATTTGTTCTGCGTGAGTTTCTCTTCTCTCTGTATGTGTCATTTATTCGCTTCCCTGTCACTTAAGGAAGTACAGATCTAATAATATTATCATCGAGGCCGCTTGCTTGCACATTTGAGAGTGTATTTGAGAGAGGCTTTTTCATTCAGTAATCCGACATCGCTGGAAATAGTTTGTTGGTTAACGCAAGTAATTTCATTGTTTCGTGGCGAGATGGACATACGCAACCCTCGCCAATCCCAGCTCATGGAAGGACGATCTAGGTTTTGCATTAACAAATACAACATACTGTACCTTCTGAAATCGATTTGCGTCATTGTTGCCTCGCTTTGCGTGTCAGCTGCTGCCATTATCGTCATCGTTAACTCTCTTCGGGGTGTGGACAAGGTTCCCATACTGAGCGTTATAAACCAAGCGTCGACGAACATCATCGAAGGCCTGTCTTCCATGCAGGAAAAGTTTGCCAACCTCGAGCAAAAAGTGTTTAAGGTAGTAGAAGAAATTACAACGCCAAGTCAGGTTAAGCTCTGCTCCTACAGCAACGGCTGCGAGCTGAAGAGAAAGCAAACAATGATAACCCACTGTTACAGAGTGTTCCAAGAGACACCTCTTACTTGGGGCGGCGCCAGAAAGAAATGTGAATTACTCGGTGGCTTTCTGGCCGAAATCCACGACCATGCCTCCCTGGAATACGTGAACCGGCTATTTGCTCGTAGTGGCAACAGTCTCTGGGTTGGTGCGAGTGACCAGGGTCAAGAGGGCAACTGGATTTGGGTCATGTCCAAGAAACCCCTAGTGGTGGAGGACTGGCGGCTGGACCAGCCGGACAATTACAAAGGCAACGAGCACTGTCTGCAGATAAAAGAAGACTCGGGAAAATACTGGAACGACCTAGCTTGTAATACTACCCTGGGATATCTATGTCAGAAAGACATGGATGACTGTGATGGGTGGCTGCAACTTCAGTGAAAAAGAACC
>NW_004798095.1:236631-238055 GCF_000002075.1 Aplysia californica | reverse complement strand
CCCCCTTTCGGAAAGGCATGGACGACTGTGAAGAATGTATGTCACTTCAGTAAAGAGAAACCCGGAACCCTCTTTCAGAAAGACTAAAAAAAATGGAAAAGGTTTAACGTCTCTATCAACACTACTAAGTTTTTCTAGAGGCGGGACCTCCGGGTTTAACGTCCATCTCTGAAAGGACCGAGTGAAAAGGGAATTTGGTGTAAAGAGCCTTTCCCAAGGACACAACGTCGGACCGAGCTGAGGCTCGAGCTTCCGAACCCGCAACCTCACGCGATAACGAGTCTGGTAGCCTTAAACCACTAGGCTACCGACACCACTCAGAAAGACGCAGACGATTGATGGATGGATGTAACTTCAGTAAAAAGAAACCTGAACCCCCCTTTCAGAACTGACTTGACCTATTGTGTAAATACAGGGTCCGCCATGTCTTACAGGAGCTGCAAAACGTTGATTTCAATTGCAACTATTATTGTATTGATATATTGCTCTTCTTTTTTGTTACTTATTCGAACATAAATTTTCTTGTTTGTAAATCTGCTTCGTTACTTATTACAACCCTTGTTCAATTGGTGTTCTATATTTTTTTTTTTATTCTTGGGGGAGGTGGTTCTAGTTGTTGTTTTTTTGTTTGTTTGGGGTTGTTGCTTTTTTTGTTCTATTCCAAATCTTTTCCAAGCCTTTTGCAACTGGTTATTATTTTTTCCTTTTTTGTTTGGGGGGTGGGGGCATTTTTTTTCTTTGAAGAAAAAAGCAACAACAAAAAAACTTATTCGAACCTCGATCTGATGGTTAGATTGATTTGTCCTTTTCATGATATTCGAACGTTTACCAGGCCGCTGATGTATTCGTCTGCGGTTTTTTATTTTCGAAGGCTTACTTAATCGTCATTCACCTTTCAGTAATCATTCGAACCCTTTTGTACAGAGACGAACAGAACAAAAATGTATAACTAACTTTGCTTCGTTCCTACTTTTTAATTATGCTTGTATTACATACTATATATATATATATATGTCCAGGACGTCTTCATGAATTCTTTTCTTTCAGAATTATTTATGAATTTTAGTTCTGCTTTCTTTTATAGCAACGACGGCATTGCATATTATTGATGCATGCCCCAGTATTAAATGTTTTCCGTCATTTAACTTTGATATCCCTTTATTTCTGCACATACTCTGTTGAAAGTGGAAAGTCCGGGTTCGAACCTCGGTTCGGACATGGATTTTTTTCGCCCCCTCCTGCCCACCCAGAAGTAATGGGTACCTGACTTCGAGTTGGGGAAGTAAAGGCGGCGTGGAAAGGAACTGGCCACCCTACCACAATATGTCGACGGCCCAGGAAGTTGTCTCAATAACAAGGCAATCCCCAATGTCCGGATCGGATAAGGGTTTTTTGTTTTGTTTTAGTAGAGGTTTTACGGCGCT
>NW_004798095.1:222151-235124 GCF_000002075.1 Aplysia californica | reverse complement strand
ACACACACACACACACACACACACACACACACACACACACACACACACACAGACACACTATGCCTGCTGACATTATCACAGCTTTTCTAATCTGAATAATATTATACCATCCTCTGTCTCTCCTGCTTTAAAATAGCAAAGGTTTAACTTTCGTTATGCCTCTGCCCTCGGCGGACTTTAGAGCTCTCTGTTGTGATAGACATCTGCATGCGTGGTTAGGCTACCGGACTCGTAATCGTGAGGCTGCGGGTTCGGGGGTTCGATCCACGGGCCCGAAGTTGTGTCCTTGGGAAAGGCATTTTACACGAATTTTCCTCCCTACGCCCAGATGGGAATGGGTACCCGGCCATAAACAGCGAAAGATATTGTCAGTATGTTAGTGTTTTAGTGCCTATATTTGGCTGCTTGCAACTCTATGCTTCCCAGGAAGTTAAGGTTGTTTCAGAATGCTCTCGGGTCTGCTGGGGCAACAGTATAGATTGTGAAGCGCAGAGAGCTTGCTGTTAAGCGGGGATTTGCGCTATACAGATGTTATCTATTATTATCGTTATTATTATTATGCAAGTAATGTTGCCAGACATTGTAGTTTTTAAATACACCCCCCCCCCCCACACTCACCCTGAATTACATTGGTTTACACACTTTTTGAGGCATGAGGTTTAAGACTCGTTCTTGGTTAATTTAGGGTCGCTGATTTCAGAATGAGCTTTAATTTTTGCGTATCACGTCAAGTTTTTGCTCTATTAAAAATTGATATTTTAATATAAATATGACCAAATTCAGGAGTTTTCACACTGCATTACCTATATAGTTTCCGTTAAAACTTCGCTTTAATGAATCATAGTAATTTGTTGAACTTTTAAATCCATGACTTTTCATCCAAAATATGTAAGTGATCAATAAAATTCAATTATGCCAAGATTTCTGCGCTACAAACGTGATAAAACACAACTATATCCCTGCACGTGCCATACAAAAATGTAGCTCAACCACTATCCACTCTGACCTTCAATCTTCACAAGAGATTGTCAAACAATCTTGCGAAAGTATTGGTTTGCCTATAAAACTCGCTTTTTGGACTAAAAACAGATTTAGAGGTTTCTTAAAAGTAGTGTGTCTACAGATGAAAATCAAATCGATTTCAAATCCCAGTTGTTTTAGTCGTCTAGAATTGAATGGTCTGACAACGGTTGATCAGAACTTTTGGTTTCAGGACCGGAAGGAAAAAATATGTTTAAATAATGCTATAAAGATAGTTCTATTATAGAAGGAAACAGGAACTATTACAGTACTTTGCAATATATACAAAGACTCTGTCTTCTGTCTCAACGTACCAGGTTTGTTACATGCATTGGGTACCTCCTCTTCATATCAAATTAGGCTTGATGAAGTAATTCGTGAAAGCCGTGGACTTTGAGGGGAGTCTGTTTCAAGTATATTAAAATGTACAGCTTTTCCTTATATCAGTTGCGAAAAAATTAGGGCTCGTGTTTTCAGTGTCCCCCAAACCAGAAAGCTGATCACAGCTTCGATGAGTAACATAATTTCAGAAATATGAGCTTGGGAATCATTTGTATCTTTGATGAAACTTTTTTTGGCAACAGAAAAATAGAAAATCCCAAGAACATGGTCAAAACCCTGTAATAAAATTTCCATCTCTTGGGCTACAACACAAGCAACACGGTTCATTTTTTGATTAGTCATTTAGATGATTTTCTTCAAAACTTTCGTGATATTAATGATGAACAATGTAAAAGATTTCATTTAGACTTTTCGATAATGGAGGAGGGGAATCAAGGCCGACGGGACACCACCACAAAGGCAGGTTACTGTTAAAGCAATCAAAGAGACTGTCCAGACACCACGCACTCCAGACAATCCCGCTAAAGGAAGTCTGTCATGAATATAATGTCTCCAACTTAAGTTCGTATACTATTTTTTAATGTTATACGCATCGTTATTGTGAAATTGAATATTGACATGATTTATACGAATATAAGAAAGCCTTGTTGTCTCACATTTTCCCCTTTCTCTGAACAAAGTTGGCATTTATTGTTATTGATATAGCTAATTCAATTGTATACGCAAAAACAGTGGTTATGCCATAGAGAAAAAACTTGACGTGTAAGAGCAAAACAGATCCATTTTTTGTTAAAGTTAAATTTTGTTGGCCAGAGATTTATTTCTAGGTGAATATATTAAGAGATTGTTTTGGATAGAGCTGTATGGCTACTCTGGGAATTAATGATAACGGTTGGCTAGTTTCAAAAGCAAAGTAACGATGCAACAGCAAGGCTAAGCCCAGTTAAGGACATAACCGTGACATTATGCTTTCAAAAGACATTTAGAAACTCATGCTTTAATTTATTAAACCCTTCCTTGGTCAACCCGGCGGTGAAAACAATTCAAAGTCAGAACTCTGGTCACCCCAACCCTTGCAGGCACGTCACACGTTCATCCCACTAGATCTAGATGTCTTACATGGTAGGCGTGGTTAGAGTAAAAATAGACCACCGACTTCAACATGCAGTCTCGTTTTCAATTCTTGTGAGGGAAGTGCGTAAGAGTCGTTAATTTCTGCCTGGCACAAAACGATGTAAACACTAGACATTTGTTGTCAAGTGCACAGGAAACTGAGCTGAAAATATTCAGTCGGCTGATGTGAGCCAGAATGCAATTATGATTGTCTGTCCAACTGTACAACTGATAATGTAAAGTACCTCTTTACTTAAGTACACTTTGGACAAAACAGCTCTGAAGCGACGCATTGTCCTCCGTTGACACCATCTGAACAGATTTCACAATACAAGTTCTTTCCCCTTTTTTTAAAAAAACGTTTTGGTCGAAACAACCCCCTAATGATAAAACTTTGTATTGTTCTAAAAAGAAGAGGCGTTTTTACGCCTCCATCGACCCAATTTCGGAGGCGGACGTCAAACTCTGCCTGTCAGGGCCAACCTTATTGTACTCCCTTCCTAGTGGTTTTATGCGCGTCACAATAAAATAAAAATTTCGACAGCTTACACAATGACGGATTTCATGTATACCAGACCCTCCATTGTTCAGCATATCCTATAAAATACTTCATATAATATGCATCCGAAATATACAAATTCTGACAAAGCTCACATACCATTAGCACATTCACAAAATGGAAGTGACTGTGGCCGCTGATCACACTTGTTGTTGGAAGGAGAATCAAAGTAGCAGTTGTTTTTGTTGTTGCCGTTGTGGCGGCTGCTGCTGCTGCAGTTGCTGTTGTTGATGTTAGTGGTGGTGGTGTTGTTGTTGTTTTTGTTGACTCGTCAATTTCTGAGCTTTCACTCTTCTGTGTGACGCTATGTTGTCGAAAGTACGTCATGTATTATAATATTTGGCAATTTGGAAACACGTGTGTCACTTTTCCCATAAAACTACGACAGCTACAGAGTTGAAAATTGGCAAGTACCTGCACAAAGATTGTCCTCATGATGGAGCCCGATTTTTTATTTATTCATTTCCTGAATTTGACAAAAAGTTCCCGTCCTTCTTTAGCCTTTGTGTGATTATTCCACTGAAAAACGAAACAAATCTGCGTAGTTGTCCTTCACAACGGAGAGCGCCACTGGTAGGTCCTACTTTTTTACTTTCCCTCTGTTGTTTCTGTCTATCTTTCTGTCTTGCTTCTTTCCCTGCACTGTGTGACCGTTATTGTGTTGATGTGCTTCTCTTCACTCAAACTCTACCGCCCAAGCAAAGCTGTATCAGGCATACTGCGTTAAGATCTTCTGTCAAGACTTAACAACTCAACAGGCGAAACATATCTCTGAGGGAAGGAACAAATCTCTCCGAAATATATGTGGTCAACGTGTTCATTAATTCCTCCTTATGGGTGGACTCACCTACTTTGTACATCTTTTTTTGTAGTGTTTTACGCCTCCATTAACACAATTTAAGAGATCGGCTTCCGACCCTGCCAGTCAGGGCCATCCTGGGCTGAGAAGGATACACCATCCAAGCAGAAAAACAGAGATACTCCATAAAAAATTTACCCCCACTCGGGAATCGAACTCGGGTCTCCTGTGTGCTACAGCGAGGCTCCTAACCTACATCACAGACTCACGCCGGTTTTTGCCTCTGTTATGACTGTCTATTTTACTTCCAATAAATACTAATGGCACAATAACGGATGAAGCAATCACCAAGGGCCAGGATTTGCCGAAATTGGAGAACGTGGCCAAGGACAGACAAACGGGGCGTCAACTGCTCTCCGCCTTATGTACCTGACGGTATTGGGAGAGAGTAAAAGTAAAGTTGTTCCCGCATCCGATCCGGACATTGGGGATTGCCTTGTTAATGAGACAACTTCCTGGGCCTTCAGCATTATTGTGATAGGGTGGCCAGTTCCTTTCCACGCCGCCTTTACTTCCCCAACCCAAAGTCAGGTACCCATTAGTAATAAGTAAATATTAACGAACTACCCACCTTGTATAGTTAAACTTTTGACCATTGTCTCTACCCCGTTTTCGCCTCCTGGTGGGACATCGTACACCTTGATTGTGTAGTTTGTTGGTCCGGGGTAGACGGTCCCGTCATGACTCCAGTTGAGCAGAATGCTAGAAGCGCCCTGTGCCATTCCATGGAAGTCTACAGGGGTGGTTGGGACTGAGTGGAATAAGAGTGTGGAGAAAAGGAACATCAAAGACAAAATCGTAACATTTTTTTTCTTTCTTTCTTTCTTTCTTTCTTCTCTTCTTACTGTCTTGCTTTCTTTCTTTTTTTCTTTCTTTCTTTCCCTTATTTTTCTTTCTTTCTTTTACTCATTCATTCTTTATTGATCTATCAATTGCTTTTTTCTTCGTTCTTTCTTTCTTTCTTTCTTTCTTTCATTCTTTCATTCATTCAGTCTTTCTTTTTTTCCTCATTTCTTTCTTTCTTTCGTTTTTCTTCCTTTTGTAGGTAAAATATCATTTGAATCTCCCATTCGTAAATTAATCATCTTCCGCGGTCCCGTCATGACTCCAGTTGAGCAGAATGCTAGAAGCGCTCTGCGCCACTCCATGGAAGTCTACAGGCGTGGTTGGGACTGAGTGGAGTAAGAAGAGTGAGGAGAAAAGGAACATCAAAGGGAAAGTCGTAACATTTTTCTTTCTTTCTTTCTTTCTTTCTTTCTTTCTTTCTTTCTTCCTTTCTTTCTTTCTTTCTTTCCTTCTTTTTTTTCTTTGTTTCTTCCTTTCTTCCCCGTATCTTACTTTTTTCTTTCATTCTTTCTTTATTCACCTATGCATTTCTTTCTTTTCTTCTTTCTTTTTTTCTTTCTTCCTTTCTTTCCCTTATTTTACATTTTTCTTTCATTCTTTCTTTATTCATATATCCATGTCTTTCTTTTCTTTTTTCGTTCTTTCTTTCTTTTTTCATTCATCTATCCTTTGTTTTTCTTTTCTTCTTTCTTTCTTTCTTTCAAACTTTCTGTTTGGTCCTACTTTGTAACTTTCCCTCTATCTGCCTGTCTGTCATACTATTTTTTAGCACTAAACTAAAAGACCAGTATCGTATCGATTTGTTTCTCTTTAGTAAAAAGCAAACTCATACAAATCAAAGAAATGGGCATATTTTCGTTTGTTTGGTAATTTTTATCGATTTTTAGTTTGTTTCTTTTTTGGGGGCGCAAGAAAGTTTATGTCCTTTCAAAAACATGTGTGTATTTCACTGGAAAAAACTTTGATAATAAGAAATGCAGTTTCCATAGAATTTCCAGCTTTGGAAGTCGCCAAACTTTGGCAGCCATTTCCTCGCTTATTTTACTCCTGAAACCAGGCGACCCCCACCTCTTTCCATTTCAAATACTTCGGCTTCTATTGAAGATAGATGGGTGATTTTTTGTTCGTCAAAAGCAAGACAAAGATCAATCTTTAAGTTTATATCAATAACTCCCTATGCCCAAAAATTGACGAGCGCCTGGTTCCATTGCGTCGTGAAATAAATATGATGATGATGATGATGATGATGATGATGATGATGATGATGATGATGATGATGATGATGATGATGATGATGATGATACACTTACTGGAAGAGCTTGTCATAAAAGAGATCGAGCTAAGCTGACCAACCAAGTCCCCTCTGTTTTCTGCCCAGACTGTCACGTTGTACGAAGTGTATGGTTTCAGTGCATCAATAAACAGCTTCTTTTCGGAATCATCTCCCTGGTCCACTTCTGCACTTGTCAGTTTTTTTCTCTTATCACAGTCTACAAAAGAATCTTGTCCTCGACTTCCTGGGTTCTGGAAATTGAGAGCATAATTTTTTAATTTTTTTTTTATAAACCCCACATTTTTTACTTAGATTTGAATTAATCTGGTTCATAATCAGAAACATTTAGAACCCACTATATGGTACAAAACAAATAAAAAGAAACTGGAAATTGAGTGCAAAATAGTTTTTCAAAAATAAATAAACACCTCATTTTTTACTTAGATTTGAAGACTAACAATATGAAGCAACGCAAACAAAAAGAAAACTAGTTGAAAAACATACGCGGCAGTGTTCGTTAGCTCGAAGCAGTACATAGAGCTAAAGTGGCGTCTGTTGGCTAGTGGTTAGACAACCGGACTCAAACTCGTGAGAATAAGGCGTCGGGGTTCGAGGCTCAGTTCAGTCTGCGATCTGACGTTGTATCCTTTAAGAAAGGCACTTTGCACAAATTTTCCCTTTTCGCTTGGTCCTTTCGGAGACAGACGTTACATTTAGAAGTCCAGTCTCTTAAATAACCCCCCAGCATTGCAAGGGGCGTTTGACCTACACAATTTTGAAATCAAAAGATATCAATTCGTTATCACCTATTTTATGTAGATCTCTAGATATTATTTACACTCTCATTCACACAATTTTCTTCCTCTAAAAGATTCTCTCCTTTTATGTTCTATCTGCTCTCGTCTCCACTTTCTGCCCTACCCCCTCACCTCCTTTCCCCCCTCCTCTGGGCACCTGACTCTTTCTGCAGCCTTTCTACTGATACTCCTTGGCTCCTTCTTACTTCTGTCTTTCAGACACCCCCCCCCCCCGATCTTATGGTAGGAAAGTTCTACATCTAGCCTTCTCGGACAAGGGCGAAAAATCTCGGAGGCCCTGTGTGCAAGTTGGGCAAGTTAAAGATCCATTGGTTGTCCAAAATCGATCAGAGTAGGCTTCGGCTTCCACCAGGACAAAATTTAAAATTTCCTACCAACTGAAAATGTTTAAGTTAATGTGTCCAGCTCGCTCATATGACCTTATGCACTTGCAAACACCGCAAAACACATATTAAAAAACACCACCAAAAAACCCCCCAAAAAACCTAAAGCAAAACAAACCTCTTCCAGCTTGCGACCATCTATTGTTCCGAGGGCTGATGGGTTCACATCGTCTTTCTCCAGTTTGTATGAGATCACAACTGACATCAGACAGTGACCAGATATTGCGTTCTGTGTGAAAACGTGATACGTTTGTATGTAACCATTGGGCATTTCCGGTGGCAGCCATTTGATCTGCGCCGAGCTGCTGGTTATAGAGTCAAATCGTAACTGTGAGACAGGGCCGGGTTCTGTGTGGAGAGAGAAAAATGTAAATGTAGGTGTTCTTACCCCCCCCCCCCAACACCCTACCATTTCGCCCCAATCGATAGACTTTACATTATTTAGGAGGCAGGCTTCGACCCTGTTTATCAGGGCCACTCTCAGTTGAGAAAGAGATAGCTCCCAACAGAAAGACGGAGGGACTCGATAAGAATTATCCCCTCTCAGGGAATCGAACTCGGGTCTTTTATGTGTGACGACGAAAGGCTCTAACCGCTACACCACAGACGCCCGTAGTATTGAGAGGAAGATCAAGAAGGCGAATAAAGGTGAACTCTCGTTGATTTCAAGTTTGTCGTAAGGCCTGGATGGGTTCGGAAAATACCCCCCCCCCCCCTCTTTTGTTTTTCCTTCCGTTCAAGGGCTTACAGATGGCGGATTTGGCTTAATTTGATTTTTTATGTAAGTTTGTTACGCTCCCATAGACACAATTTTTCATAAAGACTTACAAATCAAAAGAATTCTTTTTGCTTTTACCTTTTTGTATATACATGTATATATACGTATGTATTTGCACTTTCATTAACTTAATTTAGATCATTTGGCAGGCAGGCTTCGACCCTGCCTGTCAGGTCGAAACCGGGTTAAGAGGGATACTTTTTTCCCAGAGGAAAGACCGAGATGCTCGATAAAAACCTCTTGGGTCTTGTATGTGCGACAACAAATCGCCTACCGCTACACCACGGACGCCGGTGCTAGAGACGTATCAATAACATTACATTGATTAAAAGCTTTTCAATAACTAAACATTTTGAAAGAGACCTTTAGCCCATATCATTCCCATTTTATAACTTCCAGAATATCATTCTACATCTAGATGAGCGTTGACGGCTCAGTTTGCCAAGCACGTTAGCCCGTTCTTCTGTCTGTTGTTCTCCTGAAACGTAAAAGCTCCACAGTAATCTCTCTCTCTCTCTCTCTCTCTCTCTCTCTCTCTCTCTCTCTCTCTCTCTCTCTCTCTTCTCTCTCTCTCTCTCTTCTCTCTCTCTTTCTCTCTGTTTATCTATCTATCTCTCTCTTTCTCTTCCTCTAACTATCTATTGATCTATCTATCTATCTATCTATCTATCTATCTATCTATCTATCTATCTATCTATCTATCTAACTATCTATCTATCTATCTATCTATCTATCTATCTATCTATCTATCTATTTATTTTAGTTCTCACATTCAAACATAGCCCATATTATGACAGCCATGTGATGCGATGTTATGGCTGTACTACATCACAGAAAAGATTGATTTTTTAAAATGGAATACAGATTTTTTCAAAATAAGAGGTCGATCTGACGATGTGAAGAGTGGATATACTTGATGGAGGGATTTCAAATTTCGAGGAAACATTCTTGGGATGTCTGCCAAAAGAATCCGTCAAGACGATATTCAGCTTGTACAGAATGCCCCTCTGAAGTCCGTGAAGATTTAGCAAAGTGCAGTTGAACGTCTCCGATCTTGAGGGAACACTGTCAAATCAAAAAGAGCAAACAGGGAGTCTTGTACGTCTGGGCTTTCTTTTGTGTACCCAGAATGTGACAGGCAGGGGGCATGTAGGCTTACTGAACGTCATTCGAAAAAGTGGAAAAAGCGGTTTTGGGATTGGGCGTGGTGAAGTGAAACCAGTGCCCCGCACCCACCTTCCTCCAACGCGACAAAAAGAGACCACCCTCCACTCCCTCAATTAACGATGATACAGAACAACGCAAAAGTAAAATAACAAAACACACACGTATGCACGCACACACACGCACACAAATACACACACACGCACAGAAATACACACACACGTACGCACGCGCGCGCACACATACACACACACGTACATAATAATATACACACACACACACAAACACGCGCACGCAAACACACAAACACACACACACATACACACACATACGCACATAATAATACACACACACACACACACACACACACACACATACACACACAAACGCGCACACACACGCACATAATAATATAGACACACACACTCGCACACACAAACAAACAAACACACACACACACACATTCGTACACTCTCCCTCTATCACTTACACAAGCACTGACATATATACACAAAATTAAATGAAAACCTATTCACAACGTTAACACACGTATTTCGTAACTTTGAATTGAGACTACAAGGCGGTGTTGGCTGGGGTTGGGGGGGGGGTCTCTAAATTAACTCTTACGTTATTGTGGTGGTGAAGTAATAAACTATTACAAGTCGTAAGCCTGTTCCCTCTATAATCGCAACAATTCGGTTTGAAATATGAATACCTTAGCATTTTCAGCATAAAAATATAGATCTAAAAATATGTTTCAAGTAACACGTATGTCATTAATAATAATAATAAATTGCATTTATATAGCGCATTTCCAACAGATGCAGCGCACAGCTCCTATAGTAATCCTCTTTCTTTCTCTTTTTCACTCTGTCTCTGTCTCTGTCTCTGTCTCTGTCTCTGTCTCTGTCTCTCTCTCTCTCTCTCTCTCTCTCTCTCTATATATCTATCTATCTATCTATCTATCTATATATATATCTATCTATATATATATATATATATATATCTCACCCTCATCCTTGTGTAAAGACAATAAAGACGTTAGCCCCTAAAATTGTCAAAAAGAATGAAGACTTGGTATAGTGTGAGGTTACAGTAAAGTACAGGCAAGCAGATATTATGACAAATGAGGACGAAAAAACCTCCCAGTACGAAGCATCTGTCCATGACAACGACAATAGTAGAAGTGCCGACTTCAAAAGGTTAAACTAACCTGTCAGTTTCCGTTCCATCCCTGGCCAAGGGTATCAACCAGGCGCTGCAGTTGCAAAAGTTACCTTTGGGCGATTGAAAACGGAGTATTACGTCGTTCTGCTCGGTGAAGGTTGGATCACCCTCCTGTGCACCAAGATCAGGAGGATCTGGATAATATTAATAAGTAATAAGATGTGAAATTTGAGGAAGGACGAAAAGCTTGTATGATTTTCAAGAAAGAGAAGAATAAATTATTAAGACACATTACTACCCTAGAATTAAGCTTACAAAGTTTTATCTGCTCAGTACCTAGTTTTGAGAAATTTGATGTCAAATTGTCCGACTATTTTAGACCATATATCAGGAGAGGGAGTGCTCCTTCCTGCCAGCCAGAGCCAACCTACCGATGTCTATGGTCTAGCGGTTAGGTGCTTCACTGTTGCACGCAAGAGATTCCTAGGTGGGAGTAAACTTTTTTTTATAGAGTCGTTCTGCTGGTATGTTTTATCTCTCTCAGCCCAGGTTAGCCCTGACAGACAGGATTGGAAGCCCGACTCCAAAAAGATCTGAATTATGTCGTTGGGGGCGTAAAAACATCTAAATTTAAAATGGGATTCTGTATAGTGTGTCCCAGCAGAAAGACAAAGAAATTTCACACAGTTTACTTCCCAATGTGGGAATGAAACTTAGCGTCTGTTGCGTGCAATGGCGAAAAGTCCAGCCATTCGATCGCAGGTGCCGGTTAGCAGTTGTGTTTAATTTGTTCTTTTATATAAACGTGTTTTACTCTCCCATCGATACAATTTTAATCATTTAGGAGGCAGGCTCCGAGCCTGCCTGTCAGGGCCAACCTGGACTGAGAGGGATAGAACATCCCAGCAGGAAGATTCGATAAGAATTTCTCACCCCTCGAGAATCGAACTTAGATCTCCTGCGTGAGACAGCGACGCCCCAAAGCAGTTGTTGGTCCAGCTACGATATTATAATATGAATATAGATCGTGAAATTGTATTGGATTAACGTCTGTTTCATCGTTGTAAAAATATTTAAGATGCAGGACCTCCAAATGTAACGTCCTTTTCCGATAAGACCGAGCCAACGTAAAAATTCGTGTAAAATGCCTTTCTCAAGGACCCAACGTCGGACCACATTGAGCTTCGAAGTTTCGAACTCGCTATCTCCCGTTGCCCAACCACTAGACTACCGACGCCACCCTCATATAAAAATTAAATACATGTAATTATGATCGAGAGGCGCAATCGAAAGGACATCGAATTCGATAATAGCTTTTGACAGCTATGTACAGTAAGTACAGGGTGATCTCCCCAAAAAAAAACTGTACACATTTTTTTGGTTAATACTTTCCTTCACACTGAAGTTTTGCGCTTCATATTTGAACGTAACATTTTGACGGCAAAAGAAATTTGTCTGATATTCATTTTAGATAAATCCACAGAATAGTTTTGCTTTACAGAACACATAAAAAACAACCCGTTTTCAGCTCTGTCTCCTTTCTTGTAACATGGTGCACTAGTTTGCATTAGGCCTAAATCTCAACGATTGCACCATATTGCAAACTACAGTAGTCTAACAGGCCAGCAGAGGTTTGCAGTTAGTTTTTCTTAAGTTTCCTTTGCCTGCTGAGATCATGGCAAAGATTTGTAAAGAGCAGAGAGCTTTTTGTATTGAACATTTCCTCACCACTAACTCATTTCGTAAGTTTCGCACAAGGCACCCAAATAATGTTAAAGTGCTCTTAAGACCTTCTTTGATGTCAAGGGTGGAAATGGTCCGTCAGTTAGGACCTGTACAGAATCAGAACTAAAAATTCAAACACACAACGTTAGCACCCCTTTAAATGTCACCAGGGTGCAGAATTCAGTAGATGAGCCCCATTAGACGTATGTCCGTAGACGATGTCTGCAGCAATGAATTTCCTACATCTGAATGGTCCGCATTCTCAAAGCAGATCTTCAAGTGCGTCTGTAACATTGTTCGGTTCACGAAGCTATCAGAGGATAGCAATGTGTTCTTGATTCCTCGACCTTCTTGAAAATCGTGAATATTTCCTCACTGACATTTGGTTACTTAGCAAAGCCCATATTCACTTTTAAGATTATATCAACTCCACAAATGCTGTCTATTTGGGCAACCTCAACTCTCCCCACCTCCATTGTCTCTAGAAACAACTCCATATACTGTAATCGAAAAGAAATGTTGTTTAAAGGTTACAGGGATGGAAAGGTTAGATTTTAAAAATAAAAGGAAAGAAAAAAAAACCCTACCTTTTCATCACATTCCTTACAAGATCTTTTAAATTGATGCATTTTGCATTTGTAAAAGCCATTTCTATTTTCGAAAATAAGTTTCTTCGTTGTGAATTTTACGTCAAACAACTTTTGAATTAATTATATCTGTTCCAAATTATAACATTTTAGATGTAGAACAAATTTTGCGCCAGATATTTGAAAAAAAAAAGTCGTACAGTTTTGTTGGGGGGTTTTAAAATCACTCTGTACTTTATATGAAATTATTATAGCCATCATGTTCCTGTTCTTATCCCCCATATACTCTCTGTTTCTTCTTCTCTCTCTCTCTCTCTCTCTCTCTCTCTCTCTCTCTCT
>NW_004798095.1:217676-220257 GCF_000002075.1 Aplysia californica | reverse complement strand
AAGGTGTGTGTGTGTGTGTGTGTGTATGTGTGTTTGCGGGAAGAAAAAAAGTGCTAGTGAATGTGTGCGCATGCGCATATGCCAAATACTTACACTGGGAGCAACTGAAATTCTGTTTAAAGTAGCCCAGCTTACAGGAGCAAAGCCCAAGGCTAGAGCAATAGGAATTCTCTATTGTGGAACATCGGCCTGTCGGGGATTCTTCATCGACATTACATTTATCTCCGAGACGTGGAGCCTTAGTTGTTGTTGATGTTGTCGTCGTTGTTGTTGTAGTCGTTGTCACAGGTGTTGTTGTTGTTATTGGAGTCGTTGAAAATGATGATGATGATGGTGGTGATGATGGTGGAGGTGGTGGTGTTGGTGTCGACGACGACGACGATGATGATGATGATGATGATGATGATGATGATGATGATGATGATGATGATGATGATGAGGATGATGATGGGGATGTGGACGAATGGGATGATGGTGACGGTGATAATGGTGGTGATGCTGACGGTAATGATGTCAATGGGGTTGTTGACGATGATGATGATGATGATGATGATGATGATGATGATGATGATGATGATGATGATGAAGATGATGATGATGATGATGATGATGATGATGATGATGATGATGATGATGATGACGACACTGTGGTGGGTGCTTGACTACTGGTGTGTAAGGACGTTGAGTTCTTCTTGCTTTTCGGCGTTTCGTTGTCCGGAGATACAGTGTACGTTGACGGACCAACAGTTGTCGCTGTATTAGTAACCTGTGTTGTTGAGTCATCGTGAGAAGGGATTTTTGTCCCCCGGCTCGTTCCCGTTACTACAGAGGACGAAGCTGTCCCTCCACGAGGCGTTATTCCCAAGGTAGGACCGCTACTGCTAATGCCAGTTTCCTCTTGGGTGGGAATATGGCTCTCGTGGGGTTCGGGTGATGTTGTCGTTTTATTGGAAGTCGAATATTCTTCTTTACTTTTTTGAGGCGATTCTGATGGCTTCTTTGTCGTAAGGGAGTTGACTGATGCTTCTAAGGTGTTTGACGGAAAAGGGGAAGTGATTTCTGGTTTTGACGACTTCGGTATTGATGGCGATGATGGCAACGACGATGACGATAATGATGAGAATGATGGTGAAGGTGAAGTTGGAGGAAAAAGCTGAACATCTGTTGAACTTTGAGTGTCAAAAGGAAAGGCACTGAATCTCGGGGTACTCGTTGCAACCGATACTTGCGTGTTTGCTGAAATTACTTTCCCGCTAATGTCACCTGGAAGCTCTGTTCCAGCAGTTGGTTTTCTTTCAATGTCACCCGGTTCCAGTGTCTCATCGACACTCGGTTCCAATAGAGTATGGATACTTGGTTGAACTGGAGCACTGACAGTCGGTTCTGGTGTCCCACTAACCTTTGGTTCCAGGACTTCTTTCTCGGGGTAATCGACTTCTTTACGAATACCCACCGAGTCGAACCCGGGGTTATCCGGCTTCTTTACCTCACCCACTTCTCCTGAAACCGGTTGTTTGCCAGGCTTACCTGGTCTAATATTCGAAACTGGATTCAGCTCATCCGGTTGTTTGGATTGGTAATTATTTGACTTAACCCTCGTCTCATAAAGTAATTGCTTCTCTTTGTCTTGCCCTTGGGAGTTTTCTTTTTGTTCGGGTGAACCAAGCTCGAAAGGAGTCGAATTGTCCTTTCTGCCGTGGCTTAGTCGTTCGGAATTCTCCGCTGGAGCGACATTTGCTTGACCCAACGAGACATCTTCGACGTCCTGATCTCCAGCCGCTTTCGAGAGAGACGATCCAACCAAAGAGTCACCAGAGCCCAGGATGAACTACAGAAAAGAAAGAGTCAGTTTTGTCAGTGTACCTTTCTCCTTCCGTCTTAAAAGTATAAACATGGCCTATAAAGGGTAGCGATTGTCCTTGATCGTTTTAGCGCGTAAAATTGGCAGCATGCACTGTTATGCTTTCCAGGAAATTGAGGTTGTTTCACAGTGTATCAGGTCTGTTGGAGTAATAATATTTATAGATTGTAAGGCGCATAAAGCTTGCTGTATGGCTGGTATTGGCGTTATGTAACTGTTAATTATAATTATCATCTATATACGGTCGATGGGGGTATAAATTACGCTTTTACAATTACTATTACAAATTAGTGTCCCTGGCCTGTGTCAGCCTAGATAATATCGTAGTACGCTATGGTGTAGAAGATCCAGGTTCAAATCTTCAAAGAGGCCTTCTTGAACTTTGGGGATTTAGAATATTGTCAAGGCTCTCTCTCTCTCTCTCTCTCTCTCTCTCTCTCTCTCTCTCTCTCTCTCTCTCTCTCTCTCTCTTTCTC
This sequence comes from Aplysia californica, assembly GCF_000002075.1. Taxonomy (NCBI): domain Eukaryota; kingdom Metazoa; phylum Mollusca; class Gastropoda; order Aplysiida; family Aplysiidae; genus Aplysia; species Aplysia californica. The sequence continues at coordinate 217,920 of NW_004798095.1, read as the reverse complement.
TCTCTCTAAAATTATGTCAATTAACAAATAATAATTAAGGGTCTCCTCCCACTGGGCTGGGTAAAATCGGACATGCACGTAATATTCGGAGGAATCCGCTAATTAAAAAAAAATATCTACAGTGTTGAAAGATAATTTAACAGCATACCATATTATACCAAGTGCTCTTGCCTCTGTGGTTTCTGCATCTTTTTATCCGTTCATCCCGTCCATCTCCCAGCCCCCGCCCCCATCCCCCCCCCTC
>NW_004798095.1:209734-212234 GCF_000002075.1 Aplysia californica | reverse complement strand
TTAGAAGAGAACATTTTGGCTGTTGAAAAATTTCAGAGATTCCTCTCACGTTGAAGATTTTTGCTTATGGTGTATACACATTTTTACAATTATATTTCAGTCTTTTTGGAAAATTTAACTATTTGCATTCTCTTTTTCCTTTTTTTTTCTTTGTTCATCCCGTGCAAGATGTAGGCCAAAAAGAAGATGGCAGGACGACATCAAAGAGTAGATAGGTACAACCTGGACACAGAAAGCAGCTGGTAAAACAAAGTGGAGGTCGTTGTTGGAGGGCTAATCCTGGAGTGGACGAACAGAGCCAAGATAGAAACCAACAAATAAACAAACGAACGAAGAAAAAAAGAAAGAAAGAAAGAAAGAAAAAAAGAAAGAAAGAAAAAAATATGGTCTTGTTAGTCCGTGTTATTGGCCTTCATGGAAATAGCCTAAAGATTACCCCCCCCCCCCCCCCCTAAAGGAAAATAAAAAAATAATTTAAAAATTCTTAAATGCCTATCAAATAATGAGCTTACGATACATAGTTGCTAATGCGTGTATTAACATCGGCAAGTGCCTTGCAGCGGTTAAGTGCTTCTCTGTCGCACACAAGAGAACTGAGTTCGATTTCCGAGAGGGGCGAATTTTTATCGAGTGTCTCGGTCTTTCTTCTGAGATGTTGTATCCTTCTCAACACTTGTTGGCCCCGACAAGCAGGGTATGAAGCCTGCCTCCTAAATAATCGAAGTTGTGTCGATGGGGGCGTGAAAACGCCCTCTTTTTTAAATTAAGAAGATGTATAAACAGTATTAATACTGGTCTCTGCATCACGCTTATAAATAGGTTTGGACTTACTCTTGGAAATATTTTCGACGTCATATCCACAGCTTAGAACACAGCCAACAAACATCAATTCACAAAGTTAAGCTTAGATCTCATTAGAAATGACTTTCCTGTTTTTAACACTTCCTTATCTTGCTTATGATAATATGGGCTTAAGCATATTATCATGTGTGTCTTTGGAGATTCACGGAACACACTGACAAACAAGCTAAAGCAGACAACCTAGCTCGTGGCTGCCACTTCTTGTGTGCCGGCAATTGAAAAGTATATTGTGTGTGTGTGTGTGTGTGTGTGTGTGTGTGTGTGTGTGTGTGTGTGTGTGTGTGTGTGTGTGTGTGTGTGTGTGTGTGTGTGTGTGTGTGTGTGTGTGTGTGTGTGTGTGTGTGTGTGTGTGTGATTGTTGCCACTGTGACATTACGAGCCTATCACCAAACAAGGCACTGGCCGTCCTCTGTATAATAATCTTCAACTCTTCAACCTTCACTTGCCAATGAATCTACTGTAGCGCTGATAAGATAATATGAGTCGGTTGAAGACTTTGAAAGCGAAGTTGACTGATTGTCTTTACTAGATTACAGAATACACTTCAGGGCTAAAGAACGTCTATAGTTTACATGATTTGTTTACTAAAATATTGTATTAATTATGGTGTTTATTTATACGAAAGCGGGGAAGTCAGTAGTGTGAAAACAATATCAGTTCTAACGCTCGTTCAACTCAAAAACGTCATGGGTTTTTGTTCTCCACATAACTTTTGAAATTTTGAAACCGATTTTAAAAAAAATCAAACTTTCACCAGTAATCTTGTATCAATCTATCTTAATCACAAACAACTGAATGGTTCTGACCCGATTAATAGTAATATAGTACAATATCTTTGTCTTTGTTTAAAAGAAAATAATGTGATTGTGTCAAACTCGTAAGGACTGACAGTGTGACTCAGATCGCTGTATCTTAGAGGTATCAAAGGAAGTAAAGTTACGTTTTCTCTCTTTCCACAAGTCTTTGGGTTTGGGCATTTTTAATTGGTCGCTTTTAAGCACAAGGGGGCGATCCCGAAAATTGCTGTTTTGAGAAAATCGAAGGTAAAGTTTTTGCCCTTTGTTCAGTTCTTTTAAAAGACAAGGAGAATTTTCTCTCTAACCAAACAAATATACCCGCCAATGAAACTAAACTTCTCCTATAGCTAACGCAATGCCCATTCTTAGTGTAGGTCAAGATTTCTGGAAAGCCCCAAAATCTGGGTTAGCCCTCTTGTCCTTAAAAGCGACCAATTATGAACCAAAGACAGTAGAATAAAAACTGTATTATGCGAAATATTATGTTCCAGAACTGTACGGTAAATATAATATTAATTGTGATACCTCGTGATGAACTCAGGAGCTCGTCTAAATAATGAAATCAAATAAATTGACATTTGCCGCACGTTCGGCAATTTGTATCGTTGAATAGGCTAAACACATTTTATACCCACTAAAATATATATTCCGGTATGGATTTTACCGAAAAATATTGTCCAAAGGAACAACAAATGTATATTCGCAATTTCCAAGGACACTACAGCTTTGGACCGAAGTTTGGTGTATGCAATTACTCGCTAATTTCAACGCTGGCATCAGACCACCCTATCTCCTTCTATCGTGAACATCTTGACTTTGCAGAATAGATGGGATTTTTTTTT
>NW_004798095.1:208250-209634 GCF_000002075.1 Aplysia californica | reverse complement strand
GGGGGTCAAAAGTAAGACAAACGAACCGGCTATAAGACTGTGCCAATAATTCCATAATATGCCTAAAAAATAATTGACGACAACCGATTCCGTCGTGACACATTGGTGAGGCATCGTGGTGAAATCAGGCGCTCGTCAACATAAACAAAGAAATGGGCACTTTTCTCGTTCTTTTGGTAGTTTTGTCAATTTTTAGGTTGGTTGGTTGTTTGTTTGTTTTTATTGGGGGGGGGGGTTGTTTGTTGTTGTTGTTGTTTTGTGCTCAAAAGCTTTTATTGCCTTTTAATGTGCCGATCTGTGTTTTTTGTTGTTGTTGTTGTTGTGTGCTCAAAAGCTTTTATTGAATAACTGTGGGTCTATGAATGTTTTCTGTTGTTGTTGTTGTTGTTTTGTGCTCAAAAGCTTTTATTGCCTTTTAAAAATACATTTATGTGTGTACTTTACTGAAAAACCTTGATCAAATGCATAAAAAGGGTAAATATGCAGTTTCCATAGACTCTCAAGCTTTGGAAGTCACCTAACTTTGGCAACCATTTCCTCGCTAATTTTACCCCCGAAACTAGGCGAGTCCCACCTCTTTCAATTGCAAATACATCGACTAATATTGAAGAGAGATGGGTGAATTTTTTGCTCAAAAGCAAGACAAAGATCAATCTTTACGCTTATATCAATAACTCCACATGCCCAAAAACTAACGAGGGCCTGGTTCCATCACGTCATGAAACTTTTTTTCCAGCCTTGGATGGACACGAAGAAAAAAAAGCCATTCGTGCGGGGGGAAACGTGCCGTTTCCCACCAACCTTTAACATTGAAAAACAAAAAAAAAAAGCGTCAACGGTCGACTTTCTCTTCTCGTAAAGTTTTGTTTTGTTTTGTTTTGATAATTGTATAACGGCACTCACAGCTGAAGAAAGTCATATTGAGCATTAAGTTTATCAAGGATTTTAAGTTTAGTAGGAATTAATTTTGAATTTCATGAGGGCGGCGGCCGAGCCCACTCTTATCGATTTTGGACCACCAAGGGAACATATTGCACACGGGACCTCCGATATTTTTGCCCTTATCTGAGCTGGCAAAATTGTTAGATCAGGGGTGTGTCTGAAAGACAGCTGTAAGATGGAGCTGAGGAGTAGCTGTAGAAAAGATAATGCATTCTTCTCTAATACGGCCAATGGCTTACAAACAAAAAGTGCGCATACTTGAATGGTTTGAAAAATGTTAATGCAACAATGGAGGCGTGACATATAGGTATACGGATTGAGGGGGTGGGGGTAAGCTTTCACAGCAGATTGAAGATTGAATTTCAGTTGTCGTAATATCTTTTAATTAGTATGTTGTAGCTAAACTAACTTTATTTTCTGTTAGGAAAAGTTGGGTATGGGG
>NW_004798095.1:205359-207804 GCF_000002075.1 Aplysia californica | reverse complement strand
ACACACACACACACACACACACACACACACACACACGCACACATCACACACATGCACACATACATACACAATTGCGATCTATCCACTATCTCCTAACGCCACTCAAAACTAAGAACTAAGAACAAAGAACAGATAGTACCAATAGGCCTTCACTCTCAGATAACGGCAACTTTATCGCTTCCAGCCCAGGCAAGCTACTGACAACTGCACACGTTTACAAGTTTTGCCTTTCTTTTTGGTATATTATTGGTCTGAGTTTTGGATTGAGGGAGTCAAGGGTACCCTGATAAACTACATCTCTATTGAAAGAACTGCAGAGTTGGTCTACCATACAGGACTGTATCTCCTCTGGACACTCAACGGCAAAAGTGGGTAGAAAGGAAAACGGGGAAAAGAACAAAAGAAAAGAAAGTCTTAGTTTAAATTGAATAAACGTTTGAAACACGAATAGATCATAACATATAAGTGCTGAAGAATAGAGGTGTTACGAGTAGTACTAAAGAGTAACATGCACCGAAAAAAAGGAGGCGAGATAAAGACGATATTTCATTATTATATTATGATAGGAAAGAAGATGCAAACCACACTAGAGCACCCACTAACCACCAGCAGATATAGGACTGCAGAGAATACCAAGGAGAAGGGACTAATAATATTAACTTTTGGTCGAAATGGAGTAAGCGATATGTGTAGTGAGATATGAAGTCGCTCTTTTAGCTCTGTAAGTATCTAAGCCGTAGCTTAATTCGGTATAGAGATATCAAGGTTTCTTTTTTGACTACGTTATAGAGATTTCAATATCCTCAAAATTTCAAAATTGCTTTTCTCCAATAGTGGATATAGTCGCTTCTTGCGTCCAGGCTTCGCTCTATTCTTAGCTGGTTTGCCTTATTGCACCACCTACCTTTATTTAGTTGTGTGATCCCTGCATCTACAGGGACTGATTCGTGACCGATTTTACACACCTTCAGAGAAGAGTAGGCGATATCAAAAGTAACGAGTCAACAACAACAACAACCCTGGTATCTTTGTTGATGGAACGTGATCCCACGTCGTCGCATTTCACATCTCGAATGCGATATGACTTTTCCTCTTGGTGCGACAGAATTTATCATCATCATCATCATCGTGATCATCATCACCCCTCTTTGTGGAAAAGATTAGAATTAAACCTAAAGCTATCCAATAATAATATAACATCTGTGAAGAGCGATGTTCATTCTGCCTGTTGAAAACTTTACAGCGACGAGGCTCTAACCTTTATCGGGCACCAGGAGAGAGAGAGAGAGAGAGAGAGAGAGAGAGAGAGAGAGAGAGAGATGTCATGTTTCTCTGTTAACAAAATGAAGATCCGAGTCGCTCTAGAATGCCATAATATATTTGATCTTTAGTTTTTACGCTATAATAACGGACGCATGCAGTTGACATTACATCACCCAGCAACCCACGATTTATATAGCAATGGAGCAAACCTAGCAATGCAAACTTTACAAAGGGCTCTCGTGTTAGAGAGGATACGGTGTCGAGGGTTCGAATCCGGAAAGCGACGGAAATTTTCTTCTCCAGAATATTCTGCTCTCACCTCCTTTCCTGCTCTCTAACAATGTTCTGTCGTCTGCTTTCGTCTACACTTTCTGCCCCCAACCCTTCCCCTCAGCCCCCTCTTCGACTGAGCTCCTGGCTCTTTCTGTCGCGTCTCCAGAACACTAAAAATCATTAGTTTCAATGATGAATTAAAATGGTTACCCCCCCCCCCTTCCCCACTACCATAGGATGATTTATTTATATTTTCGCCAGAGCATTTAGATTGTATGTTTGTGGAAAACGAAATCGGACTCGCTTTGCAACCTGATGTGATTTTCTTTTAGTCAGAACACAACGTTCTATATGTTACTGTTGTACTGTACGTTGTACTGTATTGTAAAGCGCCCAGAGCCTGTGTACTTTAATCTGGGTTGAGCGCTCTATTAATGTCATCTATTATTATTATTATTATTATTATTATTATTATTATCTCACTACAACAGACAGTTCAAATTGTTCCATAAATGCGTTACTGTTTATAAAACAAGGTGTCTAAATTTTCTTTCTTTCTTTTTTTTTTTTTTAAAGGACCAATATAAAGGCAATAGCTCGGTCATCTTTTCACCAATTTCAACAAAGCATCGAGCAAGTCAAATTCCACCAGAGTTTTACTCATTCAACTAAGGGAACGTTTAGCGTGCACACTTTACTTTATAATATACATACTTTGGATAGGATCCATTAGATACATGATGCCTTCTTAGTTTAGAGACTACACAATAAGTGCTGTATTGACAATGGTGTTGTTTGTGATTTTTCTCCTTAACCGTAGGTATTTTTGCGCCCCCATCAACACAACTTAGCATGCTTCCGACCCGGTCAGGCCCGGCCAATTCTGGGCATGCGTAATAATGTATATAT
>NW_004798095.1:160803-204425 GCF_000002075.1 Aplysia californica | reverse complement strand
TTCTTCTTCTTCTTCTTCTTCTTCTTCTTCTTCTTCTTCTTCTTCTTCTTCTTCTTCTTCTTCTTCTCCTTCTCCTTCTCCTTCTCCTTCTCCCTCTCCCTCTCCCTCTCCCTCTCCTTCTCCTTCTCCTTCTCCTTCTCCTTTTCCTTCTCCTTTTCCTTCTTCTTCTCCTTCTCCTTCTCCTTCTTCTTCTTCTCTCTTTGTTTTCTGGACGTGCGTGCGAACAAACCATGTTCCACACCATTGGTGATACGGTAGGCCTAGGCCCAATGACTTAAGATCTATATCGTTTGAGCCAATTCAACTTGTTGCGTGTGTCCATAATTCTTTGGCTAGGTAGAAAAGGGACTTCAAAAACTGGTCTTGCTCTAGACTGTTCAACAGTCTTTGGAAAATTCTTTGTAAAGTTTAAGAACAAAACAGAGAAATAGGTTACACATGTACGGTATAGGTATAGGATTTGGCAGTATTTTTAAACTCCCCAATGCACTGATGTAAAAGTCTCCTCATAGGAGCCATATATATCTGTGGTAAATTATGATAAAGGGAACCTACTCTGACTGAATAAACTGATCTTTTTGTATACAAAGCACAGGTTGGAAAAATGCTTGACAACAAGAAGACGCAGCGTTGATGAGGAAGATATAATTAATTTATGTCGGTTGAGTGATTTTAAATTTAAGACACAGACCAGAAATGTTTTGTTGATAAACAGAAAAACAAGAAATTTAATACACTGGAGTGGTTAAGAAGAATGAGAAAACATGGATTTCAGATTTTACTGGGCTGGCTGTTCTTGGCGACTATCTGCCTTCTGTTGTATTTCCCCTTCTCGCTTTCGCACACTGAGAAGGTGCCTTCTCTTCTTATCGTCTCATTTGACGGCTTTCGCTGGGATTATTTGACTCACACACCAACACCACATTTCCAGGATATCATACTCAAAGGAGTTCATGCGAAGAAAGGATTGCACAATGTGTTCACCACTTCCACTCTCACCAATCACTGGTCCATTGTGACTGGTTTGTATGCCGAAAGTCACGGAATAATTGATAACGAGTTCTTCGATCCTGTTATCAATAAAACTTACATTCCTTTGTACAAAAACAAGAATGCTGTGAATGATAACCGGTTTTATGACACAGGTGCAGAGCCGATATGGGTTACTAATCATTTACAAAATCATAATGGGAGAAGTGGAAGTGTGATGTGGTGGGGTGCGGAAAATGTCATAAAAGGTGTCCGCCCAACTTATCACATGCCTTATGACTTGAACGTTGATGAGAAATCCAAAATTGACACAATTATCCAGTGGTTTACAAGTGAGTATCCGATTAATCTGGGGCTTCTGTATTTCTCCGAGCCTGATCACTCTGCCCACAAGTATGGACCTGACTCCTGGAACGTCACTCAAAAGATAGCCGAAGCTGATGAACTGACTGGTTACCTCATAGATCAGTTAAACAAAAGAGATCTGCTTGATGATATAAATATCATCATTACAAGTGATCATGGTTTTGCAGCAGTGTCAAGAGACAGGCTCATATTCTTGGATGAGTATGTTGATCCCAAATGGTATCACATGGTACACTACTCTCCTGTTGCTACTATTATTCCGCATGAAGGTAGGTGTTTTCTCCTCTGAATCTGACTTACTATTAATCTTAATCAATGCTTTGAAAATCTTTGGCAATACTGAACTACATATGCTGATATGATTGCAGTTCTAAAAACTCAGATTTCAAAATGATAATCATAAATAATTTGATCGATCATTGTGGGTAGCAGGGAATAAAAAAAAGGGTTGACTTGAGATTTTATAGATTTTTCAAATTAAATTCAGGTTCAATGTTTCGCCCTGTAAAGGGCTTCGTCAGGAACACGATGCAAAAAAATAAATCCGGGTATCCCATGAATCATTTGATCATGATGATTTTGCCATTGCAGGGTACTATCTCCATTCGTGCTATTCATTCAATTTCTCATGTCCATTTCACAAATGTTTAACACTCCAATAAACATGCATGTATGCAAACATGCTTTTTAAAGCTTCTTTGATTGCACACACTTTTGCCAAAAGTCTGATTTGTAAAGGTTAATTTTCAGTGACCATATCTTGGGCGACTTTATCGTACATGAAATATAGAGGATGAGAATTTATTTTAGCTTTAAATTGATGTATGTTGCATGAGCTGGTAGTGCAAGACTTTAACTTGAGTGAATAAATTCTCTTGAAAGCTTCTTTTGGACGCCCCTGTTTATATATATAATATATATATATATGTATTCTTCTTCTCTTCTTCTATCCCGTGGTTAGGGCAACCGTGGGGGCACCACTACATCTGAAAACCAGCTCTCGCCATCTATTTTTGTCCTCTGGTTTCCTCAGATTGTCACCCATCGTTTTTCCTGTCCACTCTGTAATGTTGTCCTCCCATCTCCTTCTCTGCCTTCCTCTCTATCTCTTTTCTTGTACGGTTCCTTGCAGGATTGTTTTGGTAAGTCTTGTGGATCTTGTGACATACCCATACCATTTTAATTTTCGTCTCTTTTCTGTGGTCAGTATATATTGCCCCACTGCATTGGTGATTCTCTTTCGTACCTCAGCATTTGAAACGTGGTCTTTGTACGAGATGTCAAGGAGTCTGCGGTAACATCTCATCTCTGTGGTCTGAATCTTTTTCTCTAATTGTGCTGTTGGTGTCCACGACTCGCAGGCGTATAAAAATATTGAGATGACCAGTGAGCGCAATAGTCTAATTTTTGAGTGATGTTTCTGTCCCTCCAAATAGGCTTCAGTTTTGACAGTGCCGCTGTTGTTTGCGCGATTCTGGAGAGAATTTCTGGTCTTGAGCCTTCATCTGAGACGATTGATCCAAGGTATTTGAAACTGTTGACAGTCTCAAGTTTCTCGCCCCTGACTTTGATGTCCACGTTGATGCCATTGGTGTTATTGGTCATTAGCTTGGTTTTCTCGGCACTGATCTCCACTCCGTAGGCTGCTGAGGTTGTGTCCAGCCGCTCCACTAGTGTGGCGAGCTCCTGTTTTTTTCCTTCTTATCCATCGATGACATCGGCAAAACGCAAGTTAGTGATTGTCCTGCCTCCAATACTGATTGTTCCATTGTGGTCTTCCAGAGTGTCAGTCATGATTCGTTCTAGGAAGATATTGAAGAGAGTGGGAGAGAGCCTTGCCTCACCCCGACCGTTGTCCTGAACCAATCCCCCACTCTGCTGTTAAGGTAGACTGCGCTGGAGGCCTTGTCATAGTTGTTGTATGACGTTGATCAGGTTGGCGTTGATGTTATATTTCCTCATGGTTGCCCATAAGGCTGCATGCTGGACCCTGTCGAAGGCCTTTTTTTAAATCCACGAAGATATGGTATAGCGTCATTCTCATGTGGTGAGTCTTGGGCAGAGAAGCTTGGCGGTGCCCATCCCTCTCCAAGCTCTTAACTGTAGGCCGATGTCCACAAACATGATGTGGGTCGCCCCCGATCGCATGCACTTGACCGTTGAACTCAGCTTGGAACCCTTCCGCTCTGACCGTTGAGATCGTCATGGGACCCTTCCGCTCATGGCCGTTGGCTGCTTGATGCTGCTCATCCGCCCAGTGGTGCAGTGTAAACACCACCCCCTCATTTGGTTTAGTCCGCCAGCTGAAGCAGTGTACCGGGGTATGGCGCTGTGGAGCCACATGTGAGAGATTTAGAGGATGTGTGAGGACCAGTGATGCCCGTCCACCCTACCAGGTAGGGTGCAGCATGCCACCCATCAAAAGTACTACCTCACACAAAGCCCCCTATACCTCTAATATATATATGTATATATTATAATAATAATATATACAGTCAAACCTGTAAGACGGCCACCCATTGTCAAAGAGAAAAGTGGCCGTATAAGACAGATGGCCGTCTTAGGCAGGACTGATCAAGATAAAGAAAACAAACCTTTCCCATCTGAAGTCCCAATCGAAAGTAGCCGCATTGTTGTTGTTGGTTTGTATTTTGTTTGTTATTTTTATTTTGTTTCTGATTTTGCGCAAGGGTGACAATAAAAAGAAATATATCAGACGAGGAAGACCGAATTCCATGATAAAACAAACACATGGGTCGCCACCACTCAGAGAACGAACGACGTTTCTGTCGCAAGATCATGTTGACGTCCATTGTTACTTTGTGACAGACTGGGTAAACAGTGACCCCTCATCTCACGTACGATTTGTGTATGAGTTCTGGGCAGAGCGTATGGGTTATGAGGGATCACTTGCTTACCTCACCAGCAGCTGAAAATTGGTACCTATTTGTCAACAGTGGGAGGGGCTTACGCAACATGATCAGTTGAACGGACTACCTAGCAACAACGACAAGTGATTGAATTATGACGGCTTGCCCACAACGCCAGGGGCCAATGCACAATTTATGACAAAACGTAATGGAGTCACTAAGGTGGCCGTCTAAGACAGGTGTTATTGCTTAGTGTGATAGGGGTTGTGTGTTAAAATATGGTAGCCGCGGCCGCGTTGGACAGGTGCCCGTTTTACACAGTTAAATTATATAGAAAAAATGCAAGGGGGGAAATGGAAGTGGCCATTTGTACATTTGGCCGTCTTATAGAGGTGGCCGTCAGGGCAGGTTCGACTGTATATATATATATATATATATATATATATATATATATATATATGTTATATATCTTTTTTCTTCTTCTTCTTTTCGATTGCATCACACTTGAAGTCTGGTATCTGTTATAAATTGGGCCGTCCTTCTCAGTTCATCTGTCGGCCAGTATAGGTTCTCTTGTAGCGTCAGTGACGTTGGCCATGTTTCCTGTCTCAGGGCCCTGTGTGTTTTGCAGTGCTGAAGGATGTGTTCAACAGTTTGGTCCGCCTCTCCACACTGGCATTTTGGTGATTGTACTAGTTTAAAACATTTGTACATGTCTCAGTCTTGTGTGTTGTGTCCGTAGTCTGAAGATAATCACTTGTTCTTAGCGGGACAGCTCATGGTAGATTTCTGTGTAGTTAACGCTGTTGTCTGGTTGCTCTTTCTGTGCTCCTAATTTGGCCATCCTGTCTGCCTGCTCATTTCCTAAGACACCACAGTGTGATGGAATCCACTGCAGCATGATCCTCAGACATGGGATGTCCTCAATTACTTTTCGTAGCCTTGGTAGTTTGCCGGAAGTGATTGCCTGCAGTACTGACATGGCATCTGTTAGGAACACTACTTGGCTTTGGGGGTCTACCACATTCTTGATGATGTTTGCTGCATGTATTAGAGCCTCCGTCTCTGCCCTGTAGTTTGTACAATGTCGCCCTGTTGGGACTGCCTCTGCTTGTCGTCATCCATTTGGGAACTGTATGTACACTCCGGCTCCTCCTCTTTTCACGGCATCAGTGGCAGATCTGTCTGTATAGATCCTTATCCATGCTTCTCGTGGGTATCTTTGTTCAAGCATGGAAAGGGTGAGGGACTTCTTGCTCAGGTCGCTGTGGTCATCTTTTGTGGTGAACATAGGAATGGACGTGTGTATAATTATGTTTGTGTTTTTCTTTTTCCATGATGGTGCCTCTGGGGTGTGGTTCAGGATGTTAACTGTGGCTGGTAGGGATCTTTGGATTTTTCTGCTTTCTTTGATGAAGTTGTGATGTTTGATTTGGCACTGTTCTTGTGTGCAGTATATGATCCTCCATAGCTGTGGCCTTGGTGTACTGTATGAGGGCCTTGCATTCCCATCTCCTCTGCAGGGCCACTATAGATGTTGTTTGTTCCATCTTTCCTATTGGCGTTGATCTCATTGCTCCAGTGATTATTCGGAGAGCCTGGTTTTGCACCTTTTCCAGAGTGTATTTGTGAGTCTGTGCTGCAGTCATCCGTGCACTGGATCCGTATTCAAGATTATGCTATATATATATATGCCTTGAGTTTCCTTTTTATGTTCATTAATTATTAATTAATTGTTCTGATTATTTTTCACAGGAAAAGAAGAGATGATTTATCAGCAATTACTTCATGCATCAAAAGACAATCATTTCCAAGTTTATAAGAAGGCTGACATACCTGTGCGGCTTCACTATAAGAACAACCGGAGGGTCACTCCCATAGTTGCTGTGGCAGACATTACATACTCCTTCATTAGTAACATGTCTGCAGACAAGTTTGTCTTGGGTATGGATTTTCATTCTGTTTGATTTTGTACCAGTAGAGTTGACTGAAAAGTCTTTCTCCCCATATCCTGACTACTAAAAAAATCATTGCATGAACATAAACTTTTTACCAATTGAAAGCTTAGGCTGTCTGTCCACAACAGCACACATGAAGATAAAACTAAAGAAATTTTTCATTGGAAAAGTGATGCATTTTACCTTTGTGACACTTTGTCTTTAGAAATGTAAGTGTAGGCGTCTTTAGGTGATAGAATGAGTGAAATAGCACTGTATGGGATGGGCTATGGATGTGTCTCTTCTGTTTTGAAAGTAAACTTATATCTCAATAACTTTTCTGATGTGATCAGAACTCTTAAGGAATTTTCGTCTTTATATTGAATGTCCAGATTGGAATTTGTGCACTGCGTCACAAAATTCTACTTTGTATTTGGTATTTCATTTCTATATGAGAGGTTTTAGTAGGTTTTTCTTGTTTATTCATTTGACCTATTAAATGCTAGTTAACTCCCTTTTGTTTTATTCTTTTTTCGTCCCTCTATAATGTTTGCTCCATTTTAAAACATGACACGTGGCCTACTTGTTTGCTCACAGAGGTAGTATTTTGATTTAACTTGGTTTGTAATGTGATGATAAGTGCTATCTAATCCTAGATTCTACTCGTTAGTCTATCTACGTTATTTTCAATTTTCACTGTTTCGAGCGGGGAACGATGAGTGTGGGTCGTACAGGTCTGGAGCTCCATCCACTGCGTCGACCCACCAGTAGTGTTGATCCCTGCTCAGCCTAGATTTAAGTCGTGGCTCGGAAGGCCGGTTCAACCTTCGCGTCTGTTTATATACCCCCCGTGCTCCCTTATTCTCCTACACTCACTAGGCTACACTGAGTTTGTTCACTTATTTCACGTGATTCTGGCTCGTCTAGTAATCACAGGGAATTGTAGACCACAAAGTGAAAAGTATAAATTAGACCCTAAGAGGAAGTGAGACAACTCCCCCCCCAAAAAAAACAAAAAAAACCAACAACAACAAAGCCAAACTAACAAACAACAAGTAATGAACCCTTTATTATTACTTTCCTTCACCCTTAGCTGGCAGTCATGGTTATGACAACAAGTACACTGACATGAGGCCGTTCTTCATGGCTCGAGGGCCATCGTTCCAGGAGAATTTTGCTGTGGACTCGTTCTCATCGCTGGATCTCTACCCTCTGATGTGTCACCTGCTTCACCTGGAGCCGGCGCCCAATAATGGCAGTTTGGCCATTGTAAAACAGCTGTTGGTCGAGCCTTCTGAGAACTCTGGGTGGACATTTTCAACGTGTAAGCTATCACTATAACTGACCTTTGAACCTTTACTTTCTGGGGGGGGGGGGGGGGGGTAAACAGTGGGGTTTTTTTCATGTTCGATATGACCACGTTCTCTTACACAATATTGTTATAGATTCCTCTCTACCACCCTCTTTCTACCTTTCCTAACCAATTTTCATGTCACGTATCATGTAGGGGAGAGTGGGGAAAAGTGGGCCACTGTGGGAGGAGTTTTGAAAAAACCCGAAATAACTCAAAAGTGAAAAAAACAAAGGACAAAATGCTTTATATCAATTGATCTAAACAACATTTATTGTGTTTACAAACCAGTTATAAGCGGTACAACAGAGATAGAATGAAAATGGTTTTATATGGTGCTGAAGTCAACTGTATGGGATGGGCTATGACACACACTCACAAGTGGGGAGAAGTGGGCCACAAGGTGACATCTGTGACCAGGGCTATCGAAACCTAAACAAAAAAACATTAATACACTCCTTACAACGGCTCGAATATGGAATTTAACCCAAATTAAAACCACCAAAGTGTCCAAAGTCAACCTAGAAACATATGTCACCTCTATGGTTCTTGCAATAGTGCCTCTGAATTCAGAATGTGGGTGGGGGTAAAATGGCTTTGATTGAGTCAATATATGGACTGAAGAAATATCTTCCACTGCTGGTTTTACAAAGTGTGGGCTCTTTTTACCCTTATCTTTATTGTCCTGATCCTGGCATATTGGTTTGGTATTTAACCACACACACACACGCACGCACACACGCACGCACGCACGCACGCACACACACACACACACACACACACACACACACACATACACACACACACACACACACACACAAACATGCACATGTACGCTGGCTTACAATCACATGCATAATATAAATGAGGAGCAATATAAACAACTAGCTGGACCCCCTTTCGATAAAAGGGATGATCTGTTCTTAACATCAACTGAAAGTCATTGGCTTACTATATTTACACTCTACTGGAATGGAGCAATAAATCTTGAGAGAAAAGTGACACATGTGTTTCCAAGTTGCCAAATATATAATAGATGTATAGATTGATTCTCTATTCCGCTTTCATGGTTGTACACTCCAGAATTTCAAAGGTGCGCCCGGCTAGTGAACGGAAACCTCTCCTTTTTACAATGGCGTCTTAGAAGATGGACTTTCCCAAGATTAGATCTAAACGAAACTAATGAAAAACTGAAAATTAAACTACAGTGATTCAGGCTCCTCAATGGAACTGTGCACCCTTTAAATGATTCTGAACCACCCTTAATTTTTTTCAAATTCAAAAGTTAAGTGGTTTGGAAGTTCTAGGCGGCCAAAGTGACAAACTTTCACCATTATAATATGTATAGATAATAATCTTAAGCTAGATACATACTCAATGTTATCCTGGTGCATGCTCTAAGGTCATATGAATACTTATACAAGATGGTTAAGATGGAAGAATTTTGATGGCATGGATGATGGTGAAAATGACCTTCTGTATCTTTCCTTGTTACAGATCAGAAGCCTACGTCTTTTACTTCTTACTTATGTTTTTATTTGAGGAAACAAGGGATGTTTGTTGTCCAAAAAGATGGAATTAATTTTTTTTAGTGCAAGCTGTTATGTACAATTCATCCAAGTAGGGCAATGTAGATGTTGAAATTTTACATGCTTTCTGTATTAATCGATTTAATTTTTCTTTATCTTATTGTCTTATGTACCCAGTCCATGCTGCTATATAAAAATTGATCATACTTTCTATGGTTGAATGATAGAATACGGACATCAATGTTTTATCAACTTTAAAATATATTAGCTTCCTTAGAAAAAAATTGTCTTTTGTTCACTTTTTTATGCAGGAGAGAAGTGTGGACACGCCAGTTGAGTTTGTTGTCTATTGTAACACCCAAATATTTATAATCTGACACTAGCTCGATGTTTTCACATTTAATTTCGAGTGGCTGCAGGGGCATTTTTTTTTCTTCTGAAATCAACAACAAGTTTCTTTAGTTTTTTTCACATTTAAAAGCGGCTTATGATTTTCACCCCTTTCAGAAAAGTTAAGTACAAAATTCTGGTAAGCGGTTTCGTTATGGTCAACCTGAATTCGCCCAATTATGGTTGAATCATCTGTAAATTTGATCAGTTTTATCAAATATCTCAAGAGATGCTCTCATGATATCGACTACATCATATTTGTGCTATCTATCAAAGATCTCGTATATTGACTGCTCAGTGTAAGATTCAGTCGCACATCACTTCTCAAAGTGGCATGGCGGGGTCTTACACTAAGCAGTCAATATGAACTGGTGGGATATAGCTGCCTTTAGTGTGTAGCTACCTATATGTCACGACACGACGGAATCAGGCGCTCGTCAATTTTTGGGCATGTTGAGTTCTTGTCATCATCTTAAAGCTGGTTCATTGATCTTGGGTTCGATGAAAAAAATACCCATCTATCTTGACTAGAAGTTGAGATATTTTAGGATAAAGGAGGTGGGGTTGCTTAGTTTCAAAGGTGAAATTAACGAGAAAATGGTCACCTAACTTTGGTTACTTCCAAAGCTTAAGAGTCCTTGGAAACTACAAAATTATATTTTTGCAATGATATCAACTTTTTTCAGTAAAAACCACACAGAAATGTGCTTTTTATGGGCCTAAAAGGTATTGAGTTGAAAAGCAAACTTTCGATAAAAATTGCTGAATGGGTGGAAAATGCTGGTTCCTTCAATTTCATTATTTTGACGAGCGCCTGATTTCACCTTGGTGTCTCACATGTGTTTGTTTTTCTGATTTCTCATTTAATTTTTGTTCATTCTTCATTTATCCATTTCTTTATCGTTTTTTTTTTTCCCCAGATATAGTGTGCCTGATTCTGATTTCCTGCGTAGGTGGTCTTTTCTCTGTGGGTGCTTGTCGCCAGCATCGCTATCTTCGACGGAGACTAAACCAGCTTCGATCAGTCAGCGCTCTTGCACCAGACAAAGTGAACATCCTCAAGCCAGAGCATAGCACTCATGTTCCTCTTTTGTTTGGTGAAGAAGATGATGATGACG
This sequence comes from Aplysia californica, assembly GCF_000002075.1. NCBI lineage: Eukaryota > Metazoa > Mollusca > Gastropoda > Aplysiida > Aplysiidae > Aplysia > Aplysia californica. The sequence goes on along the minus strand of NW_004798095.1, from coordinate 193,874 downwards.
GTGAATTGGAGGACGACTTTTAAGTACTATACCGGTTATTGTGACGGTTGTCATGCAGTGGCTCTCATGATCTAGAGGTAGGGTGTATGCCCGTGAATCAGATGGTCCGGGGCATGAAGCTCATCATAGATCATGAACAAATTTTCTTCACTAAAATGTTCTCCGTTGTATTTCTCTTGTCCTGTTGTGCCATCTGCTTTCATTTCCACTCTCTCTTCACTCTCTCCCATCCCTCCCTCCCCAACCCCTGGTGTCCTCTCCGCTCCTCTGTCCCTTACTCCTGACTATTGCTACTGCTACACATGGCTTCTCCTTACTGCTGTCTTTCAGCCACTCCCCTGGTCTTAGGGTAGGTAAGATCGAACGCCCAGCCTTCTCGGAAAAGGACAAAAAGTATCGGCTGACTCAAGTACAAGTTGCACATACTCAAGATCCCTAGGTGGTCCTAGAATCAATAAGAGTAGGCTTTAGTCGCCACCCTCACAAAATAGAAATAAATTTCTATCAACACTAAAGACGCTCTAGTCGGTGTAAAAGAATGTAGAGCATCTTCGAAATGGGAATGTGGCTGCTTGAAGTAAGGACCCCAACGAGGTAAGAACAAATTATTTTTTTTTTATTTAGTAGAGGGTTTTACAGCGCTTGCAACTGCATAAGGTCATATGAGCGCCAAGGGGTGAGTGTAAACAGAGAAGTCCTTACAGGGAATCAGACATACTCTGCTCACCTTTCTAGCTACAACTGCACAAAGTTTGCTTCGACTATCAAGGCACCCCGGAAATAACGGGTCTCAAGCGTGTGACACAAACATATAGAGGAAATGACAATAGTAAGGATTAGGAAAGAAAAAGCAGCAGTTCCTTGTTGTAGATCAGGCACAGTTATGAGCTTGACATGGATGAATCAGCCCATTTACAATTCTACTATTCATGAACGAGAAATGTCCACCCTTTGGGAATGGCCTAAAGACACTACAGTCAGTGGCACCGCCCTGGAGGGTTAAGAAAAACAGCCGCATACATAAAAATGGAATGCAAAGAAGGGGAAGAAGGATTAGATGAGTGTATCACTTTGAACACAGAGCATTTTGCTAGTCCCTACACTGCCCACAAAGTGAACACAGACTGCATTTAAGACATGTTCTTGGAATAGCAAGAAAAATTTAGATCCACCTGGAATTTAATAATTTTATTCATGTAAGTAGATGAAATGAGTAAATAATAATGCCATTTATCGTTTTAATGTTTTATCAGGTGTCCAGTTAATTCCTTCTGTAGAGATAAGCAGGAGCCCTAAATATTTGAGGGCTGTGTCGTAAAAGCAAGGGGAAAAAGGTTTCTGCTGAAAGTAATAACAATTTTTGCAGTAGCGATGTGTAAACAGGGTAGAAAAGGCAATGTATACAACTTGTTTGTGCTAAAATTCTCATTGCACCTCTGAATGTATGCATCCATGACATCACATCTAGCGTAGTGAGCCTCATGCAGGAAAGGTTAAAAGAATTTGCTGTTTATGAAAGCCCTATCAATTGTATTGTCAAGATTAATGGGTATGTCAACATAAAGCTAATACTGTCTTTATGTTTAAGTGCAAGATGGCAAGATTCATCTGATGTAATTGTCTCTGTTGTGCAGTAAATTGTGTCACGAAGCTGTAGAATCAGGCGCTGGTCAATTTTTGGGCTTGGGGAGTTATTGGTATCATCTGGAAGCTTATTTGTTTGCCCTGCTTCCCATGAAATAAATATCTGTCTGTCTTGAATAAAACTCAAGATATTTGCGATTGAAGGAAGTAAGGTCGCCTGGTTTCAGTGGTGAAATTAGCAAGAAAATGGCCGCCAAAGTGTGGTAAATCCAATAGCTTTGAAAACTGAAAAATGACATATTTTGTGTCTTTAATCAATGCGTTTCAGTAAAATTCACATGGAAATGTTTTTATATGAATATAAAAGAGGTTGAGCCAAAGAATAAAAATGCGATAAAGAAGTCCAAACTGGCGGAAAAATGCCTGTTTCTCCAATTTCTGTATTTTGACGAGCGCCTGATTTCACCTTGCTGCCTCACAATTGTGTACAAAATTTGGAAAGATTTCAATGGATACGACAATAAAATTACAGATTTTTGTGTATCATGTGGGATGTAATTGTGGGAAAGAAATGTGCACCTTGACCATGAAGCAAAATCTTGTTCAGAAAGCGTTGAATGATATTTCTCTACTTGTTTCTTGTGGATTTGTTCTGAGTTTTTTAATAGTTTTTTTCTGCTCTTAATCTTGAGTACTTTGTTTCATTGAGATCATGCAGTGCTCATTCTGTGTGTTCTGGCAGGGCCAAAAAAATAATGAAGAAGAAATAAAAACCATGAGAAAATTACTTTTATTTCATATCATAGCTTTAAAATAGTGGTAGTGTGATAATTTGGGTTTGTATTTTAGATGACAAGAAGTACAGTAAAAACTTTTTGCGTTTAATCTTCATTGGGACTTCTACAGAACCTTTCTAAAACACCTTAAAATACTGCTTCCTTGAGTGCATATGGGGAATTGGACAGTGAGGTCTGAATGAATTTAAGGTACGACTTTTCCTTTAATTGCTATGGATGGACTCTTTGAAATGCCATCTGTAAAGGTATTGTCGTATATTTTTGTAGTACCCTTTATTATCTTGGTACAAAGGGTACTGGACATTGTCTGTCTTGCCATAAGATTTCTTTCAGTTCACTTTCTCTCCTGGCTGCGGCTAGTACAACCGAAGAAGAGGTGCTGTTTTTTATAGAGTCAAACGTATCATCATATTGTCGTCACATTCCGCATTTGCCAAAATTGCTGCCCCAGAAATTCATTGTTTAACAAACTGTGTGTTTTTTGCATGCTGTAATCTTGCAGTGATTACTTACACTTATACTCCTACCTTTTGGTATTAGTATTAATATTACTCTTGATCAGACTTTTTGATGGGGTGATATTATTATTGATTTATTGATATAAGCCATGTTTGCGTCAAGCCTTTTTTTTGGTTTTAATGGACCTGTGAGTTTGCTTTGAAGACTTCTCTTTTCTTTTTCCTTTCTTACAATTTTGTGAGTAGACTTTTCTTCTTCTTTTTTTGTGTTACTTTCCTTCTTTTCTTCACATGTATACATATGTTACTTTCCTTCTTTTCTTCAAATGTATGCATATGTTACTTTCCTTCTTTTCTTCACATGTATACATATGTTGTTTTCTTTCTTTTCTTCATAAACAGCCAAACCCTGTTATACTGCCAACTTTGGGATGAGAATGAAGTTTGTGGTACAGCGGGGCTGATTGCTGTCTAAACTAGTGGTAGACTGGTAGAGAAAAAAGATTAGAGACAAACTAATGGCTAGTCTTGCCTCATCTAGATCTGTCTCGCACGATTACCATGCACAGAGAAAACCAAGATGCAGCTAATTATATTACAGCTTCTGTTTAACTAAAACTGTAAAATCAAATTCGAAATTCCTGCTGGATCAGAATCTAGGCTATATATACGAGGTAAGTGTCAAGGACGCTGTCGATACATAGTCTTTTTGACCTGATACTCCTCAATCCTCAGGCTGCCTCAAGCCTGTCATGTAGACTTGAGCGTGAATCCTCACAATATAAAGGCCTGACAGGCTCCGGCGAACCTTTTGGTCGTCAGACTGATATCTGGCAATACCGTTAGATAAACAGTCTCAGGCTGAGGTGGGGAAGTTCCTTTGAAATTTTTCAGAGCGACTTTAAAAACTCATTCCAATTATTTTTTTTAAAAACTGGCCAGAACCTCAAAATAAAGCATTTTCATATAAGCACAAATCAGGAGCACATTAAGGACAAGCGGTAGAATTAGGCCAAGCTTGCGGAGACGTCTGTGGAAAAGAGCAGCCACTGAGTCGGAGCTGTGCACTGTATGGAGTATGTATGTACCTCTGGCAGCCGGCTCGCTGGTAGTGTATAGCAGGGCAAATTTACATTAGTTTAATAAGGACCATACAATTCAGATAGTTGGCGGATAGCAGATAACGATGTAAAGTTGCTATTTTATTATGTTATAAGCATTACTTTTCATACATTTGCTAAATCTGGGGGGAAGTGGGGCTGGTGGTACAATGAGGTTTGGCTGTATATTGTTTTGGTTTATTTGCCCCTGTTGTCGGCTTGTAGCTGATGTCCAACGTCATGTCTATTATACGCTTTTTTTCAGCTCGGAAGTTCTTTTTAATTACACACTGCTTTTGCTTTGGTTTTTGTCATTACATATGTATAAATTATAAGCATCTGATCTCATTTTGATATTTCTTTTATTTTTTATGTTTTTGTTTTTGGAGGGTACTAAGGTACAGCTTGCTATTGCCAAGGATACCATGACAGAAGACTTGGTTAAATGATTTTTGTGACCTTATGATAATTTCTCCTTCATTTACAGACTTTATCTGAGTTTAAATCAAATTTTTTCTTGTGCACTTGTCAGAAGCAAATTGAGATAACTCAGATGTGTATGAAGTTGACAGTATTTGTTTGTAATTTTTTTTCTTCTGTTTTATATTATTTCATTGTCAAAAGAATCTCTGTTGTAGCTCTGTGTATCCTACCTACTCAACTAATTTTAACTTATTTGCGATGCTGTGGTAAATTATCTCACATTCCAGCGAAGCCTGCTCACTGTCAACTTCTTTTGTGTTTGTTTCTGAACAAAGTGTGTTGTAATACGTCTATTAAAATGGGACAAAGTGTGTTGTAATACGTGTAGTAAAATGGGACAAAGTGTGTTGTAATACGTGTAGTAAAATGGGACAAAGTGTGTTGAAATACATGTAGTAAAATGGGTAGAAAATGAAAATTCCAGGACAGAAGGCTTTGTTTTCATTTACCTTCATCAAGTGGTTTTTAATCTTGTCAAATATATTTTAAAGTGAATTTCTTTTTTTGAGATAATGATATTTATGGGATGTGATGTTTCTGCCTTGTGTGTTCTACAGGATATTTTCACAATTTCCTTCCAGTTTACATGTGTTTGTTTTTTGTTCACTCATTTACTTATTCTTTTTTCGATTAGACCATTTGAATTGATGGAATGGCAAGATTCTTTGCTTTGCTTTTCGTGCAAAAGGTCTGAGTTTCATTCCCATTTGGGAAGAATATTTTATTGAACATCTCCGTCTAGTGACATGTATCCCATACAGTTAGGCTTGCACTAACAAGTGGTTTTAGAGCTGTCTGTCTCCTATGTGATCTAAATTGTGCCGATAAAGGCATAAAACATTAACAACAAGGGATGATTGAGTTTTTTGACTTGATGGAATACATGTTATATATATATATATAATAGTAGGTGATGGGGTTTGTGAAAATTTGAAGTTTTACTTGTGTTTGATCTCCTGTCAGATGTTTTATAAATAAACGATTTTTGAGTTTACAATGATTGCTTGTTATGATGGTGTGTCCCATGTTATGATGGTGTGTCCCATGTTTGTTATAATGGAATGTCCCATGTTATAATGGTGTGCCCCATGTTATGATGGTGGGTCCCAGTCCAGCCCTCGAGCTGTGTATGGTATGGTTTGGGTTTAATGTCCCATTCAGCACAATACAATTAATTATGAGATGGGGACTTTTTCTTTTACTCATACTGAATCATCCTTCTTAAAAAAGACGGAGCTAAGTAGGTGGAGGTCTTTAAAGACCCCCACCCCCAAACAATCCAAGTTCGAGAGTGCTCATTTGCGGATTCTAACCAGGGTGATCCAACATGACACAAACTAAGCTAATGGTGCACCAAAGGGCAGGGCAACAATGTTACTAACATTGCTAGTAAATCTAGCGTCCTTCCTGTGCGTTTCTGTGAGCTATACCGTCTGATATCTTATCTACTTTCACTATCATTTGACTTTGACCGTCAGTTCAGAAAGCATCGAGGCTAGATTTATTCCATGGTAACTAACGTTTAGTTTTTAGCTTTAGTACGGTTTTACGGTGTTCGCAACTGCATAAGGTCATATGAGTACCAAGGGGTGAATGTCAACAGAGAAGTCCAAATGGGAATCAGGCTTACTCTGCTCTCCTCTCTAGTCTCAACAGCACAAAGTCTGCTTTGACTTTGACTATCAAGGCACCCCGGAAGTAGCAGTTCACAAGAGAGTGACAAACATACAAAAGAATAACAGGAAAAATGACGATAGTAAGGGTGAAGAAAGAAAAAGAAGCAGTTTCCCCTTAGTTGTTCTGGCACAGTATGAGCATGACATTGATAAGTGTATAAAAACATGGGAAAGGCCTAAAGACAATTTCAGTCAGTTGCAATGGGACATTTGGACTATACTTTCTTCTTACAATGATAACACTGTTGTAATTCAATGACGATTGATTTATGAGGGGTTTTTTTCCCCGTCAGTTACGGAAGCCAAATACGGCATGCTCTGCGCATTTCTGCTGTTGCTTGCCAGGACATTCAACATCAGTTTTTCTATTACTGTTAAAAGTCCTGGCGGATGGAGCACCCTCGTTTTCTTTTCTTTTCAAAACCTATCAGTGGAAAAAACTTCCTTGGCCCTGCATGTCGGGCTGTGAAGACCATCTCGGGCCATGTAGGATACATCATACTAGAAAGCTGGAGATATGAAGATCCATCTGCCCCGTGTGAGAACTGAAGTCAAGTCCTTTGTTTGCAACAGCCCAACCATTATACCATACAGAGGCTGATAAGGAAGAAGGGCAAATGTAGGTAGGGAATTTGAGAATTTGAGAATTATCTCAAGCCAACAAGAGTGAGAAAATAAGACCTGCAGGTGGCATACAGCACTGTCCAGATTTCTCAAATAAGTTAAACAATAACACCCCTCCCCCTCCCCGAAGCAGTGGCTGTGTAAACAAAGAACAAAGAGAATAACTGCAGTCTTCTTGGATCAGGAATGCCTCTTTTTTCATGCGCACACACACACACACACACACAAACACACACACACATGCACACACATACACAACTAGAACATGCAACAGATTTGTACAAGTAATTGAAATACTTTAATTGATAGAATCTTCTACATAATGTTATAGAGTCAACATGTTATATGTTCATTGACTGTGTGAAAGCCTGTTTAACCCAATTGGCAGCACTCATGTGTAATAATAATGGGCAACATAAATCTGGATGTGAGGAGAAAAAGGAAGCAGTTTTTTCGTACAATCATGACGATAATTATTCGTTGCATCCTTGTTAAAACAATAATAATGCTTTAAAAATCTATAACAAAGTGAATTATCTAGCAATCTCAACCTCTATTAATAAAACATAAATGCGGACTAAAATAAAACAGTAAGGTCTGGAATTTCTGTTCAAGCTTCCAAAGTAAATCTTCCTGAATCACATCTCAGATCTTGCATATGAGCAGGGGCATAAAACAACAGAATGTATGATAAGGAATGATCAAACTTATGACACTGTTACACAAATATCTGTGTTAAAAATGAGGAACTGAAGCATAGAATCTAAAAATTTTTTCAATATGAAATGTTCCCACACATTGCCAGTGGTAGGGAGGTTATTAATCTGACCCTCCTGTCAGCTTTTCTCTCTTTGTCTCTGTCTCTCTCTCTTGAGGTGTCTAAGAAGATGAGCTTTGGTTCCTTTGTGTCTTTGGTCACTACTGGGTCACGCACAGACGAACACGCGCGCTCATATGACCTTAGCAGTTGCGAGCGCCGTAAAACCCTATACTACATACATACAAACGAACACTTCGCGGGCACTGTATCTCAAAGGCCACCAAAAATGACTTACGTCTGTGTGCAATAATGCCTGCGGCCTGAACCGTAGACTGTATACATGGTATTGCAAATGGTTTTTAAGGGGGGAGAAAACATTTACATTAAAAGAACTCGACCATCTAAACAAATCTACTGACCCATCAACAAAGGTGATGCTGAACAAGTGAATGAAACTGAGCAAACTACAAAATAACACCCATTAACCATCAAGTACTCCAGGACCCAAGCTCTCTACAGTACCCTTGTATGGTATCGGTATCATCATTAAACTGCATGACCTAAAATCAGCCCACGACTTAGAAGTTTAGAGAAAATATTATCAGAAAACAACCCTGAGCTCTTATGTGACCATGTAAACACAATAGCCACAATGTTTAGTTAGTGGCATACTGTAAAGGCAGATGATAATTAATACCTGCCCTGGGAACCTGAAATGTGTTCACAGAGATATCAAACCACATCTCTGTGACTTATTCATTAAGTCATATATGCAAACTATTTAAAATCACACCTGCAACTTATTCATTCATTAGTCATGGGATATAAAACAACACGTGTAACTTATACATCAAATCATGCGCACAGAATCTATTTTAAATCACATCTGCCACTTATTCATCAAGTCATGTGTACACAAGATATCAAACCACACCTGTGACTTATCCATAAAGTCATGTACACCAAACCACAACTGTCACTTATCAATCAAGTTAGGTATACAGTCTCGGCTTATCCATCAAGTCAGGTATACAGTCTCGGCTTATCAATCAAGTTAGGTAAAAAGAGACAACAACACGAACCAAATTATACAATTCCATCAAATTGTTCGACAGCATTTCATCATTAGAAAAAAACACCCCCAAAAAACATAATGAATAAAAAATTCAGTTTAATCAGAGTTTATATATCTAAAAGCGAATAGCAACAGTGACCTCAGCCAAAAGTTTACCATAGTGGCGATCATTCTAACCAGAACACTACAAAAATGTGGACACTTTCTCTGCTTACAGCAAAAGCTAAAGAACAAAAAAGACCTTGATTCCATGCCCCTACCTCTAAAAAAAAATACAAAATGGAAAAAAAAGTAAGCTTACAGCCTTCTATGGATTAGGCGCTATATATATATATATATATAAATTCCCCTTTTTATTATCATTATAAGAAGAAAATCAAGTGGAGGGGAGAATAACCTGCTGTCTATCAGGTCACAAATTTTAAATCTTCGAGTCCAAAAATCAATTCCAATCAAATAATTAATGGTAATATTTACGAACTAAAAATCATGTTATCTCATGAAAAAAGTAATCCTTTATCTTCAACCCAAGGTAAGAACAAGAACAGTCAATTCCCTCTGAATATTTAGGCATGATCAGTACAACTTACAGCAAGAGAACAACATTTCTGTTTGTACCCCCCCCCCCAACTCACTCTTTCTCTCTACTTTATCTTTGGTCTCCCTTCCCTCCTCTCTCAACCTCACCCCTTTCTATCCTGTCTCTCTCTCTCTCTCTCTCTCTCTGTCTCTCTTCTTCTCTCCCCTTCTCTCCAACCCCACCCACTGTTATCCTTTTCTCTCACAGGATAGATAAGTCTCAGAACAAGAAATCAACTTTACCAACAAAGTCGAGCAGAGAGCCTGTGTTTTGGTTTGATTAATCATTATCCATCCCCTTTTATTAGACTCCAAAGGACTAAGAACAGACAAAAGAAAAAAATCTGTATTAGTATATAACACTGTTCCACACAACAAAGATCAGTCATGGGGTGGGCCAACACTTGCAGAGTGGGACGCAGGAACACAGGAGAAAGCCAGAGACACTGGATAAAAAAAACTTCCTCACATGGGAATCGAACTTAGGTCTTCTGCGTGCAATGATACAGAACCTAACCATGACAACAACACAAGTGCTGGTGACAATACGGCGTAAAAGATGTTAGATGGGAGTTCTTTCAACAAGACGAATGTGTTGATGACCTAAGAGCAGTCAGTACATCCAAAATAAAATGCTGTAAGAACTCTCTACGAACACAAAGAAGCAATTAATGAAAACTCAAGGTTAGCAGTGTTTTCCCAGACAAATATTTACCCAAGATCAGCACAAGCACACATGTCATTTATAAATATAACTTTAAAACAAATTAATACTTGCCATTCACTGCAATAAATCAATCCAAGCCAAAGATATGTACGCTTAGTAAATAGGCATGATAAAAAAAATAAATGTAAAAATCTGAATACCTCGATGGGAAAGGGTGTGTTGATACTTAAGTCAAATCAGTGGCATAGAAATCAGACTCAAGTAGAGAACACACACATGCATGCACACATGCAAACAAACACACACACACAAACAAAAACACACACACATCCACACACACATATACACAAAAAGAGGCACGATACTGAAGATGTAGTCAACCTGCTGGAATGCTCGCTTTAAACATAGAAAAAGATACCCATCATGGAATGAATGACCAGTAGTTGAGCAGATGATGAATCATCAATTGACGGCGGATGGCTTCATTAAATGATGAAATTCCTTCAAAGCTCAAGGATCACAATGATAAGATGAGATTTACTAAAGAAAACACAATAAAATCAACAAATACAATAATTGCTGAAAGACGACCCACTTTCACAAGCTTATTATTTTCGCTAAAAGCAGAGAATCCTATGATTTCCTGAAAGACCTTATGATTCATGATCTCTTTTCAATAATAGTAATTCCCATTATGGAGTCGAAGCCACTGAATCTCAAATTATTTTTTAATACTTTTTTTAATGTAGATATTTTATGCTTATGTTGACATAATTTAGATCATTTTGGAGGTGGGCTTTTAATTTTGTGGCGTCGGTGGCCTAGTGGTTAGGCTCTCAGACTTGCAACCGTAAGGTCGTGGGTTCGAATCCTGTCAGGGACCCGACGTTGTGTCCTTGGGAAAGGCACTTTACACGAATTTTCCTCACTTCACCCAGGTGGGAATGGGTACCCGGCAATAGACAGCGAAAGATCTTGTCAGTTTGTTAGTGTTTGAGCGCTTAATCAGCTGCTTGCACTGTATGCTTCCCGGGAAGCTGAGAATGTTTCGGAGTGTTCTATGGTCTGCTGGGCTAATAATATAGTGTAAAGCGCATAGAGCCTGCTGTTGAGCGGGGATTTGCGCTATACAAATGCTATTTATTATTATTTATTATTATTAATCATGTGTGTTAGGATCAACCCTGGATGACCAGAATACAACGTACCAGCAGAAAGACTGAGATATATTATATATATTCAATAAAAATTCTCCCCATATGGAAATCGAATTCAGGTCTTTTGCGTGTGATGGAGAATTGATTAACTCCAACCAACACAACAGGCGCTGGTTCTCAAACAGTGATATTTACAATACTCAAAAGCTGGGGGAAAATAATGTATTGTTGTTTACAGAAACAACTTTCCTATTTGCACTGGGACCTCGTGGAGAAAAAAACAACAACCTGACAACTTATAAATCTCACACAGAAGAAAGATGTAGACAAAACAAAAATTTCAGCAAAATGCAACAAACACATCAAGACTACCAAGCCAGTTGGCTTTGAGCATACATAAGCTGTCTTAGAAAACAATAGTGGTATTCTACCATGTTGGGCTATTGATGAAACATTATTCTGAGATTCCAATTCAAGCTTAATGATGGTATAATCAGGAAGGTGTATTAATAACAATATTAAGTTGAAATCAATTGAAAGCAAAATTATGTGGGGATAAAAACCATCTTTTCTTTCTATAGTAGTGGAAATGGGAAAGGGAGAAAGAGAGAGAGTGAGAGAGAGAGTGAGAGAGAGAGAGAGAGTGAAAGAGAGAGAGAGAGGGAGGGAGAGGGAGGGAGAGAGAGAGAGAGAGAGAGAGAGAGAGAGAGAGAGAGAGAGAGAGAGAGAAACTATGAAATTCAAACCAAAAAACTGACCACATAGGGGCCCAAATGTCAGTGTCAGTTGCAGTCATGACAATTACAGATGCTGAAATCTTGAGTGTGTCTAAGCAGGACACATGAAGCTTGAACATAATATATGGCTGCCCTAACTGCTAGGATATTCATTTCGATATATTACGCGAATTCAACGTTATGTCACTCAGAGAGATTTCATTAAACGTTTAAATGAACCCTGCATTACTTTAACTTTAGCATGTTTAGTTTCTTTGGTCACGAACACTTCCTCTCCTGGGAAAAGCCCATACAAAGAGAACCAGAAGTATCCTGAAATTTATTCATATCAAAATGCTAACAAATTTTGCTTTCACAACTTTCAGTATTTGCTACACTTATTTCACATCTGACAGACTTAACCAAATTAAAGGAAAATTTTGATAAAACCTGAACACACTTTTATTATGCGCACAAAAAAATTAAACTCAAGCTGTTTGTTACAGACACACACACACACACACACACACAAACACATACAGACAAACACGTGAATGTGAATTTTAGATAAAATTACATTGATGAACAATAGAATAAAGTCGTTGGAAGGTTAGAAATATTTCTTTGTAAAAGAGAAAATTACACACTCTGTAGAAGATATGGAAAGTACAAGCAAGTAGCTGCATTAGACCAAGGAAAGGAATCCCAAGAATGCTTGGAGGAAGTAAGCATTCCATGAACACACTTGCAAACGTATTTTCCAAAAATTTTGTGTGGAAAAAAACAACCATTTAATAGGCAGTGTTCATTGAGGAATCGGTTTGGTTCGGTTCGGTTTCTGGTGGCTTCGGTGCACACTGTAAATAGACCAACTGCCCAAGCCAATTGACAGACACGCAGCCTTGAAAACAAATGCATCTGTTATTGAAGGTCATCAGCGGTTTTGTCCCTCCAATGGTGGAAATCTAGCTAGCCTCCCACAACCAAACCAACAGAACCGAACCTATTCTGCCAATGGTCACCGCTTATAAGCAACGGCAGTTAATCAACATCTAGACCACACCTCATGTGCGAAAGAAAATATGAAAACCGGTAAGTATAACCATTTTTTTGCCCACTGCAAACATCATTATATAAATGTGTGGTAAATAAATGCATAAATAACTGTATTTCCACAGTTAGCAACTTACAGGTAGAGACAAATATAGATGCAGCCACACATCTCTTCAGTAGCATTTTTCTTTTAGAGAGACTGTGGCTTAGAATAAAGACATGGCTATTAATTTTAACTCTACAGACCCGAGCACACAATGAGCATGCCCTGTCTTTGTTTTACTGCCACCTAACACACACCTCAGTGTCCAGAGATATTAAAGAGGTCATAAAAGTACTAGAGTCCAGGGGCAGTGATGTCGTGTTTGCCTGCTATGGGCGTGCGTCTGTCTACCCGCACCGTCATGGACGCTCAGCATCCCTGAGTAGGCACATCCTCCCCCCCCCCCATCCCCAGTCATTTTTTACAAAGGCGAGGTTACTGCCATGCCCTCCCCCTTACCAGTATAGATGCTCAGCGTCCCTCCCAGTGTGAGCACACAAATCCCCCGTTTGTTTACAAGAGTGAGGTCTCTGTCACAAGCTCTAGCAGTAAAATAACCTCTTTGGACGGTATACATCTGGTAGTCAACTCTAAGGAGATGACATACTGGTCTTGTAGGTTCAGGGGACCAGGGCTTTGAGGGTTAAGTGTTTCATACCATTTTATTAAATACACAAAACAATATTCTCTCACTAAGACTGACAGGCAACTTCAAATCCCTCTGTGCCTCTGGAGGACACTTTTATTTCCAGAAACAAAACTGCATGTATTTGATAGGCCGAGCAGTTTTTGTAGTCTTCATAATACACAAAGTTTCAGACAACTGTGTCTTTCTGGAATGAACACTGAAATCACAGGCGCCTCTTTCACTACTTCAGAAAAGATTATAAATGTTTCACTTTAATAGGCAGAAAAAGATTTTGTCAGTTTGTTAATGTTATAGTGTGTGCAATCTGCAGTTTGCATTGTATGAAGTATACTTCCCAGGAAGCCGAGAATGTTTTTGAGTCTTGATCTACAGGCTCCTATGGTAATAACAGTTGTAAAGTACCTAGAGCATGCTGTAGAGCATGGATATGCACTGTATAAATGAATTTATTACATCGCAGATGTAATTATAACTTTTACATCGACACAATAAAGATCATATAAAAAGACGGGCAACTTTGGCAATATTTCAAGATGAGTATGAGTGAAATACAGTATCCCAGATGACAGATGAGAGATAGTTGGTAAAATAATGTTCCCTTGGTGGAATCAATCACACATCTGCTCGCAACAGCGAGGAGCCTTACTCTTACACCACACATGCCGGTGGAGAAATTTTAACTCCTCTTCAGTATTTGAAATATCAAGCACAATGAATAAAACTAGACATCTGTGGTCTCTGTACATGATAAAACATGACGGAGTAGAGCTAAAAAAAACCTTGAATGATAAAATCATATTATTATGCAGTTTTCCTGCATATCTAAAACTGCTCAACCCCTGTCCCATTATTTTAAAGATTTAAAAATATTTAAGAGATAAAAAAAAAACTACACCATTCACTCAAACAAGACAGTTATCCCTTAAATGATGCACCAGCAACAACAACAAGAGCAGCAGCGCCATCACCAACTTGGCAGCACTGTGGGAGAAAATCTGCATGCAGATACAAATTTTTTAAAATCAATGGTATAGCACCAGATCTAAAGTATGGCCTCAGGCCGGAAGACGTAACCGATGCGATGCTCAAGAAACAGATCTATAGTGGAGTAACGTCTAAGACAAAACTCTATGAACAATACAGTAGTATTAGCAGCTGTAAAACATTTCTTTTCTTCCTTCTAAAATTCATAATCCTGATGAAAAACTTAAGTGATTCACACTCTGGCAAAGCACAACTTTTGTCACAAAGTACATGGATGACTTTCCACAACACATAGGTGATGTATATTTTGTCTCCTGGAGGTGTTCCCTTCAAGACCAGCAATGAATTTATTCTAAATGAAGTATACCTCTTAATTATCCCGTTCAATCTTCCTTACTTCAAATCCACATTCTCTTAACCAGTTAAAAAGAAGAAAATGCATTCAACATTCATTTGAGAAGCATGAAATCTTTCAGAACTTAAATACAGTCGAACCTGCACTAATGACCACTTGTCCGGTACACAAACCTTTACGTTCAACCATTTCCCACTCCCCCCCCTGTATTTTTTCTCCATATATATTATAATGACATTGTTCAAGAGGACCACCTATCCAAGATAAACACTTTTCTCTCAACACAGGACGGTCGTCTCGGACAAGTTCAACTGTAATTCACATCGTAGAGATGGGTATGCTCATTCTTTCAAGCAGAGATTACAGCCATGGTCCTGATTGTTCCATCAGTCATAAGAAGGCTGGTCCATAACTCATTCAGAACATGCTGTTTTGAGGTACTTTAGTTTAAGTAAAAGTTTTACAGCACTTGCAAACATAGCATAGACGAATCCTCTGCAAACTTTGATAAAAGGAGATGCTCATATTCCTCAGATAAAAGCTGTGGATTAGCCAGCCATCAACCCTTGCACGTCCTCCAAAACAATTTAAAACCATTTCTCCATTACTATCAGCATCAGGTAGGTCTAGCTACCACAATGGAAACATTCCAATAAAAGCACTGAAATAAAAATTATGTTTTAACATTGAGCAGGGGTAAAAAGACAAGTAAAACAAAATCCGCCCCCTTTGCGCATTCTTGGTATTATTTCAACCTTGGAAGCAAACAGTCGGACCTCGTCATACCGCCACCATGAGTCATCACAAAATAAAAGTCTCCCAGGCAACCGCCAGCACCAAGGTCATCTAGTTCACATCTGGCAACCCCAGATATTTCGCAGGTAGGCGGAGGTGGTGTGGGAGAGAGATTACCAGGCAGCGAACTAGTGGGTGAGGTGCACCATGGGTAGTGTGTACGTCTGGTGGCCAGTTCGCCGGCAGTATGGCAGGGCAAATTAACATTACTCTACTAAGGACCATATAACTCAGGCAATGTAAAGGCACAAATACTATGTTTATACATGAGGAGTTCACGGGAAAAACAAGTGACAAACTGGAGAGGTTTTACGGCGCTCGCAACTGCATAAGGTCATATGAGCACCAGAATGTTAGAGGTGTTACAAGAGAGTAAAAAACATTTAAAAAAGAAGGGGAGATAAGGACGACAGATGTTTGATTGGAAAAGGAAACAATATTTGTTTGATTGGTGGTTTATTATTATGTTTGTAGAATGGGAAATCTAACAACAATAATAAACCAACAGTCGAACAGAAGTACAGTTACGAGTCAACAAGTGTTCAAAATAGATACCCTCACAATTTTCAGTTAGAGACTATTCCTGTTTTTCCTGTAGACTCCTCATATGTGTTCCTTTTCATACATTGGTAGAACCTAGCAGTAGGTGGGGCTGGCAGTATAATGGGGTATGGTATAACGAAGTTCGACTGCATTTCTTTCTCATCTGCCTGTTGTTGGAACCTGCAGATGCGCACACTTCACAGATACAGAGGGTCAACAGAACAAGCGTTTTGAAAGCAAAGGTAGTCCGTTAACAGTTCAAGGTCAGTCAGGAATCTCTGGGTTAACCTGTTTAGTTTCGTTTAAGTAAGACTAAAACAGCACTTGCAACACGAATACATCATATGGTCGCTTTTAAGGACAAACGAGCTAACCCAGATTTCGAGGGTTTCCAGAAATTTTGACCTACACCAAAAGTGGGCATTGCCCTACCTATAGGAGATGTTTGGTTTCATTGATGTGTATATTTGTTTGGTTATAGAGAAAACTCTCCTTGTCTTCTAAAGAAACTGAACAAGGGTCCAAAATTTTTACCTTCGATTTTCTCAAAACAGAATTTTTCGGGATAGCCTCCTTGAGCTTAAAAACGACCATATAAGTGCTCAAGATTAGAGGTATTACAAGAGAGTAACATACATAGTAAGAGGGAGGAGAGATAAGATGTTTGATAGGAAAGAAGGAGCAAACAGAACCAGAGCACCCGCTAACCGCCCAAGGGTCAACTGGGCCACAAGCGGTAAGTACTTAACCAGAGATACATTTCTCATCAACCTCACCACAAATCTAAATAGATTGTTACGCACAGTCAGGATGTATGAATACCAGTACAGTATATGCTTGCAAGACATATAAAAATACAAGTAAAAACACAGATGTTCATACTGTAAAAGGATATAAGTATTATGAATAAAATCAGCCCATTCTCTTGGCATGTAACAGTTTAGGATCATAAAAAAGTTTCTTTGCATTATAAGGGGAAAGAACAACAACTGCACCCACAGCAGTTGAAATAAACAATAATATTAAACAGGTGTCCCCACTCCAAAGATTTATGATAACTCGAATATCAGAAGGCATGAAACAATTTTCAAAAACATTTCCACTGCAAGACTGCATCACATAGCTCTGATTAACAATTTCACATCACACAAAACCATCTGATGACAACATCAATCCTCTTCATAAATCAACGTAATCATACAATATCATATTTAAACCACACAAAACAGTTCTTCAACACTACTCCACCGCAGACCTGCAATAAGTCAATTCTTCCTAACACTCTCATCTCACAACTTTCATCACAAGAATGCATCAAAAGACATTTTACATAAACCTATAATTGAGCAAGGATGCCAAAAGGCGTTCAGTGCAACCATACTCGTCCTCTTTTTGTAGTGAAAAGACAAAATACCTTGATATGTTATTATGATAGGCACTTCCCATTTGCCCAATTTTTTTGCAGAAGCTGTACATTGACTGCGGCCATTGAGAATTAATGCCCTTCAAAATGAGCCATTGGTCTTTGCCTGATATGATACCAGAGTATTGAAAAAGTCTCTCTTTTGTGGGTCTGTTGAACTCACTAGATCAGCACTGGACACAAGACTTTGAGAACGAGGGAGTCATACAGCAGGAACAAGACATACTGCAATCTTAAATGTCTCTGGGACAAAAAAGTTGAGAAAGGGAGCCACTTTTCCAATTCTCCTCTCCAACCGAAAGTGGGGATTGAAGCTCCAATTTTTTTCTGTCTCTCCTCTTCAGCTAACAGTGCAAAGGAAGGTGCAATTTTTTCCACCTCTCCTTTCAAGCCAACCAGAGGCGGTGAGGCACTGGAAAGAAGCAGAGACATTTTCCATCTTCCCTCTTCACAGAGGAAGCAAACTGGTGACGTTTCCAGTCTCCTCTTCCCAGCAAACAGGTTGCAACCTCTCCAGCTTACAGTGGGGGGAGGGGAGATAAAGGAATGACGACAAGTTATTTCCTCTCCCCTCCGGACTGAGCTCAAGTCCACAAGTAGGTCGGCAACAGGGCTTCTTTCTGGCCCACCTTGGGCGTGAGACTCTCCTGATGTAGGAACTGCAGCGGAATGAGGACGAGGTGGCCGCGGATTTTGTTGAGCCACTTCATAGACTCCTCCTGATCTATCTGGGCCAGGGGTGTCACCGACTGGTACTGCCGCAGCTCCGAGAAGTTTTTCACATTGTCCGTAGGAAGGCACCGGAAAACCTAATGTTAGGAAGACACACAATTTTAGTTTTAGTAAGGTTTTACTGCGCTCACAACTGCATAAGATCATATGAGCGCCAAGGGGTCGATGTCAACAGAGAAGTCCTTACAGGGAATCGGACTTACTCTGCTCACCTCTCTAGCTTCAACAACACAAAGTCTGCTTCGACTATCAAGGCATCCCGAAAATAGCGGGTCACAAGAGTGTGACAAACATACAAAAGAAGTAGAGGACAATGATGACAGTAAGGATTACGAAAGAAAAAGCAGCAGTTCCCTGTTGTAGTTCAGGCACAGTTATGAGCATGACATTGTTAGATCAGCCCATTTACAATTCTAAACACACAATTTTACAAAAAATAAAATTTAGTAAGCTTTACAGCACTAGCAACACAATTCAGTCAAATAAATGCTGGATTAGAGGTGTTATAAGAAAGTAACAAACACACAGAAGCGAGAGATAAGGACGACAGATGTTTGATAGGAAAGAAGGAGCAAAGCATACCACAGCACCCATCAATCATCCCCTGATTTTTTTGTTTGGAATAAGGAGAAGTTTAGATTGAGAAAAGGAGTTCAGTTTGAGGACATAAAAGTGTAATTTGTGTCAAGAGAAGTAAAATTCGATCAAAGAGAAGTTTAGCTTGGGTAAAAACAGAAGCATATCAACAACCAAATAGGGTTGAGAAAAATCTGGATAGACTGACCAAAAAAAAGAGGGTATAATGGAGTTAGAACTACCAGTGGAACTCCTTGATTATCATCCCCACCCCTCTAATCCCCCCTCCAGTAAAGAGATCAACATTGAAAGGTTTAACTGTCTTGGATAAATAAAGACTTAGAATTGGAAATGACAAAAACAGATAAATACATAGTTTTTTCTAAGATTCAATAAGAGTTTTACAGCACTTGCAACACAATAAGGTCATATTAAGTGTCGAAGAAGAGATGTGTTATAAGAGAGTAACATACACAAAAAAAGAAGGAAGAGAGATATATGTTTGATAGGAAAGAAGGAGCAAACCACACCAGAGCACACGTCAACCACCCACAGATAAATAGATAGACACAATGGAAGGAGAAGAAAGAAGGCAGACATTATGAGAAGGTCCTCAAACCACCCACAGCAGAATATAGTTCCTAGTGTATGTCACATAGCACAGAAACAATTCTTTTTCTTGAGGGAGAGATAGAGACAAACCGAACCAAACCATTCAAAAAGTTTTAAATATTTTTGGGGTCCTATGTTCTATTTTTAAGAGTGCCAGATGTTAGTTTGGAACACTACATGTTCTTGATATTGAATGAGGCAGTTAAACATTGTAAAAGTAAAATCACTTGAAGGTCGCTGCTGATGTTGCTGTAATTTGTAATCATAACTTCTGAAGACAGACGGCAATATCTGCCCAGAAATATCATAATAAATAAATGATGATGATGACGAACAACCATTTACAATCTAATTGAAGAGGCACCAGACATCTATATCTATGTGCTGTCTAAACCTCTGTTTTTAAAAAATTGTAATCAAGAAATAGCCCGGAATTGCATCTTATAACAAGTCAGCAAGACACCAGCTACTTTTTAAAAGAAAAGTTAGGGCTATAGATCAGTTTGAGTAAAGAGAAGCACATTTATTGACAAAATAATGATCATGCAGTTCTGGGAAAGAGCATGACCCACACAGACAAAGAAAAACATCAGAGGGGTAAGCAAAGAAGAGGAGCCTATCAGTTGGGCCTTCCAACCTGCTACAGTACTGGTTAAACCGAAAAAGAAATTGAATGAGTAGACCACACCGGAGCATTAGCCAACCATATGCATCCTCTGATAGTGATGAAATTTCTTTCAATGACCTCTTCCTATAAGGAATTCGCTTTAGCTGACGTACAAGCATTTATCTAAAAAAACAACAACTATTAAAAACGAATACAAGAATAGGAATAACAACAACAACAACAACAACAACAACAACATCTCCTGAGTGTTTATTCTAAGATTTAAAGCTAATTTCATAATAAAAAATGCTGCACATTTTGTTGTAACTACTGAACACAAAAGCGCCAGAAGATAGAATTGGGCAGGGTAAAAAATAAAAAACAACAACAACACAACAAGGGAAATCATGAATCAGCCTCATTACTTTGTCATAGCATGTCGTGTTGACGGCCGCGCGACGGATCCACACGTCCTTGTAGAAGCTGTCCCTTGTGATGTCTGTCAGGTCCACAAAGTCTGCCTCATGCAACAAACCCAGATGCTCTCTGTGAGAAAATTGAAAATGTTAAAAAGACAACCATAAAACCAGCTGAAAGAAGTTTGAGTGTAGAAACAGGAAAAAGGCATTAACCCCACTATGAGTAATTTCGCATGAATTTATCATCCTTTTCAATACTTCAAAGTTATTAAAGACACAAGGCATTCAAGAGTAATGTCTTTTTTCCCCTATTAAATGAAGGTACTTTTACCCTCCTCCCCCAAATCAAAATCAACATAATTCATATTATTTAGAAGGTGAGCTTCTGACCCTGCCAGTCAGGGCCAACCCGGCTGAGAAGGATACAAAATCAAAGCAGAAGAGCGCCTAACCATTACACTACGGATGCCGGTTGGATAATGTCTATCTCACGCTGTGATCAGAGAGAAATGAGCTGTCAAAACTCCATAAACGATCAAAGTTTGGCATGTATTTGAATTAGTGTCATCTGCACCAGAGAGCAGAGGAAACCTGCTAAGCCAATATCATGCTTTCCCTCCTTAGCAGCTGACCCAAGAACAAAAGCCAAGATGTTGTAAGTAAGTACGGGTGAATTTATCAATTTCCACAGATAAAGATTGTTATTTAATGGAAGGCTATGAGTTTTTAACCAGGCTACGACTCTTCTATTCCAATACAGCGGCAGATTGATGATATACTCAGCTGTTTCTTGAATCTGAATGGTAACAGAATAAATTATACTCGAGACAGATTTCTTCCTCTATGTTCTGCACAGAGTGATCAGCAAGCCTACTTTTTACTGCACTGAGAAATAATTCAAGATGTCGTAATAATAACATCAGAAAGAGCATAACATGCCTGAATATAGTCCAACGGAGCGAGGATGCGAAACGGCCGGCCTGATACTGCTTCTCGTTGACCACTACGTCCACCTTGTGAATGTCCTCAAACATGACGGCGATCTCACTATCACGAGGGCCCAGCAGACTGCGATCATTGATGTTGGCAGAGCCGATGATGACAGTGTCGTCGTCCACGATCATCAACTTGCTGTGTACGTAGATAAGTTCCGTCATCTGGGCAAAGAGGAATTGATCGTCAATATTTTATTCCCTCATGGGCACAGTTTCGTTTAGTTTAATGTAGTTCTAGTAAGAGTTTTATGACACTTCAAACACAATTAGGTCATATAGGTGCAAAAGATAAGAGGTAATACAATAGAGTAACAAACATTTAAAAAATGAATTGTTACAAGGCTCCAGTTAACTAAATTATTTTGAGAGCTACTGTAAAAGAAATGATATTGATATTTAGCATACAATATCATAGGGTGTAATACAAGACTTCAGCAATTTGTTCATTATACGGTACAACCCTTAGTAAACACATAGTTACCTGTATTAAATTGAAGCACATGCAATGTGTAAACATAAAAAGAACAAAAGTAATCAAAACCAACCAGTGGTGACGAAAGTCTAGAGTGCAACAAAACATAACATACCAGCTTGTTGTCCAACTTATCCCAAGTCCGAAGGCCGCAAAAGACGATGTACTTGTTGGGGTCAGGAATCTCCCTGGCGAGCTGATGCATGAGAGAGTTTTCTCCCCGGCAGATGGAAGAGTAGTTCCAGTGAGTGACCGCCTGGAGGGCCGCCCCCGTGTTGGTGCCAAACTCACCCTCGAAGGCTGGCAGAAGCGGCATCACCACGTACACCTTGAAGGCACTGCTGCTCCTAATGAAAAAAAACAACCAAGAGATATTTTAAGGGTGGGGTGTGGACAGGGGTGAATGTGGGCGTGTGTGTGTGAGGGGGGGGGAGAAGATACACAGTGTTCGGTAAAAGTTTTACAATGCTCGCAACTTCATAAAGGGGGAGGAAGGTCAGATATTCTTTCCTGATTCTCATTGGAGGAAATTGACAGAGTACTTTGAACAGCTTCTATATATACACCCACATCAAATTCTATTAATTTACCTCTTTCAATGTATAATACATGACACCTCTCTCTCTCTTCTTTCTCACTATATTATCTCTCTCCCTTTCATCAATCTTTTTCTCCCTCTATCATTCATACATTTACTCCATCCCTCACAACTGACTGTTATAAAGATAACTCTATGGGTGGAAATAGAGCATATACATGCAATTAAAC
Source organism: Aplysia californica (assembly GCF_000002075.1). Taxonomy (NCBI): domain Eukaryota; kingdom Metazoa; phylum Mollusca; class Gastropoda; order Aplysiida; family Aplysiidae; genus Aplysia; species Aplysia californica. The sequence continues at coordinate 171,172 of NW_004798095.1, read as the reverse complement.
TTGTTTCTTCATGGGTTTCAGTTTCTAAACCAACATATATATTTAATCCTATCCGTACGTTATGTTTTACTGTCGTATCTATACGACGTGCGGAACTCTGTGCCACCACTTTCAAAAGAGGAAATTTACTTGGTAATCCGATCCGCACGCTTTGCATTGCAGTCTGTCATAATAATTTTTTGGGAAATACTGAAAGTATCAAAGACATCTTTGTACTAGAAGTATTCTAAAATGTGAAGAATACAAGCCCGGGGATACAAAATGACCCCAGGGAGTACGGATAGGGTTAAAAGTAAAGAGAAACACATTGGGTCTATGATGTCTTTATGTCCAGGGACAAACCAAACAAGGACAACTTTCAGTGTGAGTCCACTTGTGTATATGTATGAGTGCACATGCATGCATTTTTAAGAGTGTGAGTGGATCAAAGGAAATACATGCACGCACGCACACACGCTAGCACACACACACGCTGTCACACACCCTCACACACGCACGCACACACACACACACGCGCACACACACAAACACACGCACACAAACACACACAAACACACGCACACAAACACACACACACACGCACACACATGTGCCAGGCGACGACTCTCCTAAATATATAACTAACAAACCTGTGTGCTCGCAGGATTCGTTTATAGAGGGCGTTTCCTATACAGTTGTGAACAGTGTTGGAGGTGCCTGTCTGAGTGATGAAGAACTGGTTCTGGAAAAACAGGGTGACGATCACAGACAGTGAGTACAGAAAAATATTAGTCTTCTCAAGCTTCAAATTTTCAAAGTTTGGGAGTTGAAACCAACTTCAAAAGTACTGTGAACTCAATGAGAGACACAAAAATCTAATAAAAAAGACTTTAAAATTTGAAGGAAAAGAATAAAAAAACTAAAAACAGTATAACTGACTTTCTAGAAAGAACAACCTAGCTCGTTACATTTTTTTAATAAACAGACAAACCTTTACAAGATGAACACCCATTGTTAAGGAGAAAAGTGGTCATCTTAAACAGGTGTTTCTCTTGACAGTGTCATTACGGCATAGGAAACGCAAGGGAGGAACAGGAAATAGGTCATTTATAAGATGATTGTCTTGGACAGGTAGTCATTTGAGCAGGTTCGACAGTATTTTTATAGTTTCGGGCAGTCGGGGTGGTGGTGGTGGTGGTGGTGGTGGGGGGGGGAGAATAATAAGTTCCTCATCCTTAAATCTTATTTTTTTGTTGATGTCAATACACAACCTCTCACAGGAAAGGAGGCAGAGATTCTAGGTCAAATAATCCAGGATAACAGGCTTGGGGGAAAAAGGCTTCTATATCGCACTTGGTGAAGTGGCAAAAGATTTGGACCGACCTGGGGGCCCTGGTTGTTGAGTGGCCAGTTATTTCAAGTGATGAGGTCTACTTTTCTTTGTCGTTTTTTTGTCACTTGCCCATTTATCTGAGATTGATGCCAGCTGATTAGCAGAAAAAGGTGCGAAAGATAGTGTTCAATAGTGTATTACGAACATACTTATTATAACAAGTAACTGTTACAGATAGAGATTCGAGGAATATAGATGCATGTCAAGATGTATGCCAAGGATCTGAGAGCAATGATGATTTTAGATAAGATGGTGGTGGTGAATGATGATGTGGAATGGTGTTTATGTAATGTTAGCGTTGGTCCTATCGTCCTCTGCTCCACTGAGTCACGAGGAACAGAGACGAGGGCTACTAGATGGGTGGTTGCTGATTAGAGGGGGGGGGGGGGGGGGGGGGGGGGGGAGGAGTCATCTTGTCCTTTTATTTTTCTCTAATAATCTTTTTCATGCTGATCAAATGAACAAAGATTGTGTCTTGTAAAAATATAACCTTGAATTCCCACAATGCAGCACCTTTGAAATGACTTATTTAGTTTTAGCTAGGTATGCTGAAGTACACTAATATGACAAAAGCAAATTTGAACAGGGAAAAAGTTACAAAGTCAGACAGAACCCAAAACATCATAGGGAAAGAAAAGAAGTAGGACCTATCAGTGGCGTCCTTCAACCACAAACAATTTAAGTCAGGGTGTTAAACAAACACAAAAATAAATTAACCCAACCCCCCCCCCCCCAGAACACAGGCCTCAAAAAGTTGAAGGATTAAGAAAAAAGGGGGGAGGGGGGCACAAAACAAACCTCAATATAGATGAAGTCCCTTGCATTCTCTATGCAATGCTCATACGCCTTGTGTATGGAGTTTTCTGTTTCTCCGACACCTGCAGACCAACCTGTGCAACTCCGTAGAACCTGAAACATTGACATTGAAAGCAGTTGCAAAGAGATAGTATGTAATTATAATGGTTTGATGGCCAGTACTTCTACTATTAGTGAATTATTCTTATTTTGAAAATTAGTAAAACTGACTGTAACTAATAACCCTAATAATCCTGTACACAAGAGAGTACCTATCATAAAGTAAAATATATTGCTCATTGTAACCACAAAATACGAGTCAATAAACACTGCTCCACACAACGACACATAGTAAATTTATTTATTAAAAAATCGAAGCAAATATCGAACAGACTGGATCGAAAGCCCTTACTCTAACTGAATTTGATCTTAGTACAAGTTAAAAAGAAGCACATCAACACTATAATGGTCATAAAGGGCCAGATAAAAGTAAGTCCCACAACAGAAATCAATTGCTGCTTCACTTAAAAGTATACGTCATAATAATATACAGGCTCAAATAATTTACATTTACCACCACTTTCACCTCAAAGAGTTTACATCAAGAATCAATAGAAACAAAAAAAACCCTCCAAGACATAAAGAGAAACAACAACTTTATCTATAATTCGAAGTATAAAACAATGTCATGCTTACCTGCACTCTCACCTCAAGGAGTATTTATTAGCAAGAGACAAGAAAAAGAAAAAAAAAAATCTCCGAAGACATAGAGACAGAAACAAAAAACAAATTTTTAATTTAAAGGGTAAAAACAATGTCAAGCTCACCTGCACTTTGACTTCGAACGTGATATCCCTGATAAGGCGTGGAATGTACACTTTAGTGGTTGTCTTTGGGGTCAGCAGTGGGAAGTTGGGGTTCTTCTTACACTTCTCCAGCTGAAGAGTTGCACAATAAGCTTTGTTATTACAGATGGAAAATATAAACACTTTTATAGTGCGGTAGAAAATTTGTGGTGCAACTTATCCTCAAATATCTCTTTAACGGACGAAATAATGTCAACCATACTTTGCACAGCAGTATGTATCAATTTGTCTTTACTTAATAATATTTTTCTACAACAATTGCCGCTAAATTAAGCATTTTGGGTCATATATTTATATAAAATACTACAAATCTCTGTTACACGGAAAATGGGATAGTTCACAGCACGGCCCGCTTCTAACACACATTTTTGCATACCCATATGGCCTATGTCATAGCTGACCTATGGCAATTTTTTCGTGGCAAAACTTGTAACAAGATATTAATTTTATAGTGAACACCACTTTGCACTAAAGGTTCTCAAAACATGCATTCAAAAAGCATACTGTTACTATTAGACAAAAATGACCGACTTGCTAATAAAAGCGATATAGCCCCAGCTGTAAGCATTTTAAAATCTGTAGAAACCACCCACTTGGATTTTTTATTAGCATTTATTAAGGAAATTTTTTGGGAATACAGCTAACAGGTGCCAACAAAAATATTGATCTGTAGACAACTTGATACAAGTCATTGCGCACAGCTAGAGAGTCTATGTTCAATAGTTTAGGAAATATTTGACAATAAATTGTGCCACGAATTTTTGACCGCACTATAGTGTTATGGATCCAAAATGATATAGCATTTGTCACTACCAATGTGGAATACAATAATTCTTGTTGTTCTTGGGGTAAAAAACAATAAGTTTTAATATTGAAGACTCAGAATACAATAACTTCATAGTTCAAACCTTTGTGAGAAATTACAATTTAGTTACCACAAGCCTTATTAAGCAAACTGTCATCAGTGCCGATTTAGGTAAAACTTTGTAGGTTATTGGGCATGCTTCATTATATGATTTTATGAGTTTGTTTAAGTTTACCACTACTGAGATATAGATCTAAAAGAGCCATATGCTTTTTCATCTAGACCTGTTGTGTACATGTGTGAGAGTTGTGAGTGTGCGCGAGTGTGTGTGTGTGTGTGAGTGCGTGTGTGTATGTGTGTGAAAAAGACCTGTTGTGTACATGCGTGAGAGTTGTGAGTGTGCGCGAGTGTGTGTGTGTGTGTGAGTGCGTGTGTGTATGTGTGTGTGTGTGTGTGTGTGTGTGTGTGTGTGTGTGAGAGAGAGAGAGAGAGAGAGAGAGAGAGAGAGAGAGAGAGAAAGAGAGAGAGAGATAGAGAAAGACAGAGAGAGAGAGAAAAAAAAAGAATACCACAAATGTGCCACACAAATACCCATTGACTTTGATCATTATCATTACTTTTGTAAAGTTCCAGCGTCCGATGAAGTGCCTGGCCAAGTCGCGTGCACTCTTGCCATACAACACACAGCCGATGTCGTGCCAGGGCATGCGGGGGCACTTGGTTCTGTCAATGAAATCTGGAATGAAAAGTTGTGTGAATCTGAGATGTAGTTTCCAGGAAATCCATTCTGCACTATAACGACAGCCATGTGACTTTACTTTCATTCAGAAAAAAACCCACAGCAGTCAAGAACACATCAAAGCATAATCTATTCCACCCACAGGAGGAGGAAATGAAACGAGAATATAAAAACCTCCAAAAACTAGAAGGAACAGAGGTGCCAACCGGCTACGATAAAAAATCTGACATGTACACACCTCATAGAAATGCATACAAAGGGACTCAAAATTTACGGACCATATTGTCTAATCTAACCTATTTTCAAATAAAGAGCAATACAACAGGCTCAAGTGTGGCAAAATCTAATTTCAGAAATACAGATTTCTAGATTTAACGGCAATATTGGCATCTTATTTACTTGTAATGTTTCAAACATTCAATATTTCCTGGTGCCACTCCACAAATCCCAGAAATGGGACATTGTGACGACAGTACCTTCAAATGGCTGTTCCAGATTGACGAAGTCCTTGTAAATAAAGTTGACGTAATCTTTGCCAATCCAGAGTTTGGTCGACCCCAGCAGCCCCCGCTCCAAGATGTCCTCCTCGCTGCTTGTGTGCTGTAGCCCTCCCTGTGACGGTGGGACAGGCAGTCTGAGGACAGTCATCAGTTGGAAATGTTTTACTTCCCCATCGACACAATTAAGATTATTTTGGGGGCATCCAATCTGGCCCTTGCTACTCAAGGCTAGCCAACCTGGTCTGTGTATAAAGCAGCATCTCAACAGACAGACTGAGATGCTTGATAAAACAACTTCTCTTTTCATGTTTTGTTTCTTTGAGGAAAGAGGAGCACATCGACTCAAAAATGAACATCTAGCACTAAGAAAACGCAAAAACAGACAGAAACAACAGAGGGTACGAAAAGAAGTAGGACCTACCAGTGGCACCCTACAATCACCCGGTAACTTCCCAACGGTGGTATCAAATTCTCCTCTTCTCCATGCAGCGGTGAAGAGCTTAACCATAACAGAACAGACATCAATTGTGAGTAACAAGACAATGCAGACATGGTTGGGTTTTTTCATTGTTTTGCAGTATAACTTTACAGTGACTGTTTTTGTTGCTTTCACTATTCTTATAAAAAAATGTACGCCTTGGTAGAAACAGGTAATTTTGAAGATTATCCACAAGATACTGCGCTTTCCCAAGTCCAATTTTTTTTAACGACTAGACTTACACAGTTCAAGGCAAGGCAAGAAAAATGAGCTTAGTTTGAGAACAGACACGCACAAAAACAAAATAATTAATGGCCACTTAAAGCAGGAAAGAAGAGAGACAAAAACAAAAAACAGAGGAGAAGAAAAAACATAGAACCTTCCAATAGACCGGCCTATACACCGGCATACAATAAAAAGTGTGAAAGAAGACACAGTAAGAAGATAAATAAAGAAAGTGGCTCTCTGTAGCTGACTTTCTATCCTCCTGCAATCTCAGGGTGTTTTCAAGCATGGATCAGACTTACAAAAAGGGGAACACTACCTTCTTAATACCCTCATTAAACTAACTCGCAATAAAGACATTTTCACAACAGGTTCATACATACACAAAAAAAAAAAAGAAAAGGAGTGGGAGGGCAGAGAAAGTGTATACATGAGTGAATTGTAAAATGTTCTGTCTTAAAATTAGTTAAAATCTTTCATTGTTGAAGAGACAGAAAACACAAACTACTCTATTTTACTTCCTCTAGTCTGTTCACAGTCATGAATGTGTGCACTTGAGTACAAAAGTATGTGTAGTCTAATTTGTATGTGCACATGTGAATAAGTGTGTAAGTGTGCATTAGTGTGTGTGTGTGTGTGTGTGTGTTGTGTGTGTGTGTGTGTGTGTGCGTGCGTGTGCGTGTGTGTGTGTGTGTGTGTGTGTGTGTGTGTGTGTGTGTGTGTGTGCGTGCCTGCGTGCGTGCATGTATGCCTTCATTTATATGCCCAAATATCAATTTTTTTTCAGTTATTGTTTTTTGTACATGGATTTATGTAAAGCACAGAGAGCTGTGTGCACATGGGAGTAGACGCTGTGTAATGACCTACATCAACACTATCATTACCTGTCCTTAAGATCGCCCTTTTCATACAGCTCCAAACTACTCTTCCTCTCATGTCTCTTCAGCTTGTCAACTCCTTCTCGAAATGACTGGACCTGAATTTGACAGTGGGGAGAGGAGGAGGTAGAGAAGAAACATGCCACAACCATTAGAGGTTTAGAGGTAAATTCTTGTATACAACAACCCCCACCCCCACTTCACAAAAGAAAAGAACCCAAACCAATTTTTAAAAAATTAATACACATCCAACTTGTGTAACATAAACTCAAACCTTGAATCTATCCTAAACATTGATCCACTTCAGCATTACAACTCTGATAACAAAATAAAATTTTACATATTTCAATAACATAACATAGCTATCTATCATCATAGTAAATTAAAATTTGAATATTGAATTATTATCCAAACTTCCAAGCTCAAGATTCTAAGAAAACACATTCACAATTGAAACTGACAGATGTTTTTCCTTGTGGAAAATGTAACTTGTTGCTACCTATAACTTGGGGTTGGGATGGGGTGGGGTGGCCTTTCTCTCTTTAATGACCCATCCCTTTTCTCTTCTCTAGACCTTGCTGTTTGCTGAGTGTGCTACTATATTTTCTTGCAGAAAGGTGAATAAAAGGTGACAAAATCATGAATATAGAAAAAGGATGGCCTGTCAGAAAAAAATAGGTCAACAAGACATGAAACAGGTCAAGATCACACTGACAACTCATGTGTTTGACAAAGTTTATATCAGTGCCCTGCCACACTCACCAGTTTCAGTCTGGACTTGGAGGTTGGAAACTTCACATTCTGGTTGTAGAACAAGCGTTCGTCCACTCGCTCAGGCACTTGTGGCGTTCGCACCATACTTTCGAACTTGGAAACGTTGAAAATCATTTTCCATCGTCGGCGAGCAGCATGAGACGGGTCATCGGCGGATGATCTTGACCCATTGTCCCCCTCTCCACCGTCGTTGTTGTTTTCTTCTTTAAGGTGCAGCATCTTGCGTAAGGCGTTCATGGCATTAGCGGCTCCGGAAAAGTTGATACCTCCGAGAGAGGTTGCCGTGCCAGGGGTGGAATTCTCCTTAGAACGATTTGGCTCCTTCCCAACTGGTGTCTGCTTGTCACTTGTGATGAGGTCTGAGTTCGAAGCCCGGGACCCTGCGGATGAGTTACTATCCGCACGAGGTTTTTCCTCATCGTGGTTGGCCGGCAGACCATTAGCGCCACCTGCATGCTCAGTTTTCAAACTCGTACCACCACCGCTGCTGTCTTCAGTCTTTCGATAGATGCCTTTATTTTCTGGAATAACCAGCTCCAGGCTTCTTTTGTTCTTTGACCGTCGCTTCCACAAGTGAGAGGCTTTGATTACTCTTTCGCCAGACGGTGTCTCACCAGAACTTGCCCCACTCGGAGCCCCAGCATCTTTTTTCTTCCTCCTTCCAAGAGGAGACCTTGAGGATTTTTTTGCTGCAACTGGTGACCTTTTAGGGTCATCAGCAAAAGGTGAACACACAATCTCTTTATCAATGGAATCTTGGTGAACGACTATAGTGACCTCTTCATGGGCAACTGTGCTGCTACCGTCCGCAGTAGAAGCTTTAAAATGACTGAGATCACCAATCTCCTTGAACGGCTGCATAGATTCATTAATTTCGTCTATAGCACTCTCACTAAAGCCCTCCATGTCCACTATACTAGATTGTTGTCGCAGCAACTGTTTCTGACCTTGCTGTCTGACAACCCCGTCATTCTTCGCTGGACTGTCCACTTCCCTGGAATCTTCACCCAAGGCCTGTTTATCACTAGCACTGATCCCCTTCTCAGTGCTCGAAGTGTCAGCATCATTACACAACTCATGACCTTTCACAACGACATTGGCCTCAACAGGCTGACCTGCGAACTCAGACGTCACATTTCGATTCGTGGAAGACGGAGAATCCGACACTCCTGCCGCTCCTGCTGGCGGATCACAGTCGGGGGCGGAGCCACTAACAAGATCTCCATTCTGGTTGGTGTTTTGAACAGCCTCTGCAGCATCACTGTGGTTTTCACTTTTATGCTGAGACACGGTTTCTCCATTTTCTAAAACCTTGTCTGCCGGGGTGACAATGACCGAAGGCCCTGTATCCATGGCACTCAAGTTTTCATCTGATGTCATCTAGAGATGGAAAAGAAAAAGATTTGATGTTAATCCTTTGACAATTCGAAACTTTTCTAACTCTTGGAGACAAAAGACATAGACTACATAATCAACAACTGTTACAGTTTTGTGAACAATTATTAATTTTAGCTTGATAGGCCAGAATTTGTACAGTTTTCTAAAATGTAAGAATTGTTGAACAGGACTGAAGGAACATTTTTACGTCACATTCACCAGCAAAGACACAAATACTCGGGGAAATGTAGTATACCAGAGTCCCATTTGATTTTGTAGAAGCAGCCAGTCTTCTAAAGGTATGTTATAGTAGGAAATCTAGACAAAAATCATCTCTAATCTAAAGCGAAAACAAGCACAAGCAATCACAAAATGAGCAGATCGTGCATAGAGTACAGAAGAGAAATAGAACATGAGTGGAGACTCTTTATACAAGACAAATCACTAGTTTGTTTTACATGGCTTCTTCTCTAATTCCTAGCAAAGAAGTACTGCCTTTAGTGGGTTGGGAGAGGGGGGGGGGGGAATAGAACCATAGTGAATCAATAGGCAGCGCAACTCCTCTGAAGGTTAAATATTGCACACAAAAAGAACCAAATTTAGATGTACGACATATGTATGTGACATTCACTCTGGGGTAACGTTTCTACCTTTTTCCTTCATTCATCCTCTCAAAGCTTCTAGGGCCTTAGACTCAGAAAAAAAAAAGAAGTAATAAAACATTAATGAAAACAAAAGTAGAACAGGAAGGATGTTTCAGCTGGTGTGAGCGAGGTTATCTCTGTCTTTAAAAACCATATCAACCACATACTTGATGAACAACCACTCGCCTTGAACAATAGAGACAAAAAACATTTTTTGTAATTCTTTACACTCTAGGCAGACGAAAGGAAGAAAGGAGAGAGGGGGACAGAGAGCTAGAGATCTAACAATAGAGAGAGAGAGAGAGAGAGAGAGAGAGAGAGAGAGAGAGAGAGAGAGAGAGAGAGAGAGAGAGAGAGAGAGAGAGAGAGAGATAAGAGAGAGAAACAAACCAATAAAACCTAACAGCAAGTCAAATACATACCAGAATCTATAACTTACGAGACAAAGACAATAACCTTATCCACACACAAAAAAAATACAGGAACAAAAAACCCTCAAATTTGCACATTACAGATTTTAACCACAGTGGTAATTGTAATACATCACACTACAGCTTACACACTAACAAGCAAGCAAACAACAACAATTAAAGAAAAAAAGGGCAATTCAATTCTACTGACCACAGAGAGCTCAGTGTGACTAGAATGTTCTCTGGCCGACAGTGGAGATCCTCCGGGCGAAGGAGGCTTCAGGCTGACAGAGCCAAGGTCTTTCATTCTGTAATAGGGGACATTAAGTGGAGGCCACTGAAACATCTCCACCCACGGAAAATGACTCATAACCGTAGGCCCTAAGCTTTAGTTTTAGCTTGGTTTAGTTTTAGTAAGTTTTACCGCATTCACAACTGCATAAGGTCATATGAGAGCCATAGGGCGGATGTCAACAGAGAAGTCCAAACAGGTAATCAGGCTTACT
>NW_004798095.1:148303-155803 GCF_000002075.1 Aplysia californica | reverse complement strand
AGTCATAAGTTATAACAATTATGTACGTAATACACTATAGAACACTATCATACGCACATTTTTCTACTAATCAGATGACGTCAACAACATAGAAATGGGCAAGGGACAAAAAATAATAATAAATTGACATCTTACAGCTTTCCTTTTGAGAATGACATCCAGCCTCCATTTGTCCCCGTCAACAATTGGTCTCTTCAGGTAGATTTCAGGACTCAACCTACAAAATATAGACAAATTCTAGCTAGATCACATATGAAAAAAGATTCTGAAAAAAAAGGTTCTGTTTTTGTACAAGTTTTTTGTTTCTTCTTTTAGTAAGGTTTTACGTCGCTCGCAACTGCATAAGATCATATGAGCGCCAAGGGGTGGATGTCAACAGAGAAGTCCAAATGGGGAATCAGGCTTACTCTGCTCACCTCTCTAGCTTCAACTGCACAAAGTCTGCTTCGACTAGCAAGGCACCCCGGAAACAGCAGTTCACAAGAGAGTAAGAAACATACAAAAGAAGTAAAGGGAAAATGACGATAGTAAGGATGAGGAAAGAAAAAGTAGCAGTTCCCCCTATGTTGTTCCGGAACAGTTTGAGCACGACATTGATAAATCAGCCCATTTACAATTCTACTGTGCCTAAGAACATGTTAATAATAATATCCCAGCCTCTGGGATGGCCTAAAGACACTTCAATCAGTAGCGCAGCCGGGGTGGGGGGGTCTCTTCATGTAGATTTCAGGGCTCAACCTACAAGCAGATGGATAAATTTTCTAGCAAGATCACAAATGAAAAAAAAGATTCAGAAAAAAAGCCTCTGTTTTTGTAAGAGTTTAACGGCACTTCAACATAATTAGGTCATATTATAAGTGTGGAAGATTAGAGATGTTACAAGTAGGTAACAAACACAAAAGAAGGCGGAGAGATTAGGACAATGAATGCTTGAAGGGAAAGAAGGAGCAAACCATGTCAGAGCACCCATCAATCACTCATTGAAGAAGAATATTGTAATTCCATTAAATAACAGACAGACAGACAGACAGACAGACAGACAGACAAACAGAAAGACAGACAGACAGACAGACAGACAGACAGACAGACAGACAGACAGACAGACAGACAGACAGACAAGGAGAAGAGTGAACTATTGTTCACTGAACGAGGGACAGTGCCAAAAAAACACTGCTAGAATACTTGGCAACTTCGGCGGGAGTTAGTTTGTCCCCACTCAACTTCCATAACTCACATGTTAACCCTATCCATACGACGTGTTTTACTATTGTATCCATACGATGTGGGGAACTCTGTGCCACCACTTCCAAAGAGGAAATTTACTTGTTAATCCGATCCGTACGCTTTGCATAGCCTAGCAGTCTGTCAAAATGATTTTTTGAGAAATACTGAAAGTTTCAAAGAGATCTTCGTACTACAAGTATTCTAAAATGTGAAGAATACAACCCCGGGGGTACAAAATGACCCCAGGGCATATGGATAGGGTTAAACACATGGGGCTTTTTGATTAGCTATGCTGACTTTTTTTCATTAGCATTCAAACTCAAACAAATCGGATTCAGCAACTAGTGACAATGTAATTTTATTATAGACACATAAAGTCCACGCAAGCTGTGTCGAAACATGATCTCTGAGGAATTTGACAGCAATTACAGCTAACCTGATGTTGACATTCACTGATTTGAATTTTTTCCTGAGCTCTGGTTTTAGGAAGACAATTTGACTGTGACAGGAATGTACAGTACACCAAGCATCTTTGCTCGATGCACTCAGAATGTCCGTGACACAGTGATCACCGAAGACAACTATGTATTTATTTATTTATTTATTCATTTACTCATTCATTTATTTATTTATTACTTTCTAAAATTATTTATTTAATTGTTTATTTATCTTTTTATTTATTTATTTATTTTTTTTTGGGGGGGGGGGGGGGGATATGAGTTAAGACAAGCATATGAACATAATAGGGGAAATTCAGTAACAGGTAAAAGCAAGACTAACAGACTAAAAAAAAATAGAAGGAGAGTACAAAAGTAGGTAGGACTCCCCCATGCAGCCATGTACAAACATACAGAAAAACACAAGCTTGTCATCGTGGTCCTTGCCATTCGCAAGGCATGACAAACTCTGTATGTCACAGCTGCATCTCGGCTTGCTCGCTATGTAAGAATAAATAATGACTAACGGCATGCTTCGTCCAGGTCACAAAGGCCACATAACAAACAAAGCAACAAACATGAGGCAGACCACTCACCACCAGTCTGTGATGTAGATCTCTTCCCTGGCTTTCTCCAGTGCGTCTGCCACAGCTTCAAAGTACGACCGGCCGTCGACAAACCTGTAACGACATAATATAGAAAGACAAAAAGCTTAAGGTCCGTAAACGTAATTACATATTTTTCAAAAACAAAACACACCATTCCCATGCTGTGACGTCATCCAGTTTCAAAGAGCCACACAAACTGATTGCCTCATCGATATTTTGACGCTGTGTGACATCACAACAAAGCTTTCAATTTTGCCTCATATTAACAAGTAGGCACATCCTATGTAGTTGCTGTACTTTTCTGAGGTTGATCTATAGTAACTTAAAAGTGGCAGTTGGAATTTCGCCTTGAAATTCATACTCGACTAAGTAAGGATGTTTGCTTGAGTAATGAGCAGCACATCGACATTATAACGGTAATTTAGTACAGGGGAAGAGAAACGACTGACGGACAAAAAGCAGCACAGGGCAAGAAAAAAAGTAAGATCTACCTCCAACCACATGCTCGACTGAGTAAGAATGGTTGACTTGCTCGAGTTAAAAAAAGCACATCGACACAGTTACCATTATTTAGCGCTTGGAAAAAACAAGACAGGCACAAAAAATAAAGTGAAAAGGGAAAGTAAAAAAGCATGAACTACCAGTGGCACCCTCTAACCACCTGCATTAGCATAACAACTTTTAGTAAGAGTTTTATGGCACTGGGAAGACAATTAGGCCAAAAAATTGTCAAAGATTAAAGGTGTTACTAGACAATAATACACATTAAAAAAACCAGGAGGAGAGATAAGGACGATAGAAGTTTGATAGGAAAAAAGGAGTAAACCACACAATAGAACCTTATTTTTCAGTAAGTGTTTTACGGCGTTCGCAACTCCATATGGTCATATGAGCGTGCGGGACATATTAAACATTTTCAGTTGGAAGGAAATTTTGAATTTTGCCCTGGAGGAGGCCGAAGCCTACTCTTATCGGTTTAGGACCATCAAGGGATCTTAAAGGTGCGCAACATGCACGTGGACCTACGAGATTTTTCGCCCTTGTCCGAGAAAGCTAGGTGTAGATCTTTCCTACATAAGATCAGGAGTGTGGCTGAAAGACAGCAGTAAGAAGGAGCCAAGGAGTAGCAGTAAAAAGGCTGCAGAAAGAGTCAGGAGCCCAGAGGAGGTGAGAGGGGTGAGGACAGAAAGTGAAGGCAAAACCAGACCACAAAACATTGCAAGAGCATGAAATAAAGGGAAAGGAGACAACTTTTCAGAAGAAAAATTTCTGTCGCTAACCGGATTTGAACCCGGGACCTATTGAATGAGAGACAAACACCTTAACTTCTAAGCCATGAGAGCCCCCATCAGAGAACCTGCTTACCACCCACTGGTGGTAACTTTCATAACAGCTCTATTTCACTAGTGACCATAGGAGGTGAAAAGTAACACTGAACAGAAACAGAAGGAGAAAACCACATCGTGAATGCCTAAAAACCACCTGTGCACATTCCACAAATGACATGAATACATATAGCCATGAACAGATTTCAGACACAGTATGACCACTGTCAATTTTTCATGTTTACCAAATGATATATTTGAAACAGTGAAACCAATGTTTGGACATAGTACTTTAGCAGAATTCAATAATCCTTATGAGACCAATGGCAAATTGGTTCTCTCGTTTCTATCCCTACATTATGAAGCGCACCATGTGTTTACTCTGTTAAATCTAAATGATAACATCTCTTCTCACACTATGTAAGCAAACTCTTTTTACTAAAACCAAACCCCAAAATAGTAATGACTCATCCTTTGCCTTCCCCCCCCCCCCCCCCAAAAAAAAAAAAAAAAAAAAAAAAATCAAAATCACAAATACATTTCAAACTGAAATTGAATAGCTATTTAAAATCATAATTGACACAAATCAAATTTTGAAAATTTGAAAAATAAAGGTAAACATGTGAACTCTAAAGCACCTCAACCCATTCCCCCAGCCACAAAGGCATATATCCATATAAACTTGTACAAACAAACAGAGCCACAAATTGGCACGAAAACAAATAAGCAAAGACACACGATATTCACCATCTCGCAAACTCCTTTTCTCGTGTTGGGGCATAGGACTCGAACCTGTTCCTTTGGGTGTACTCCAATGCCTGATTCTGGGCCACAGAGCTGATCATCTCCGCCCACTCTTTTCCTTTGCGACTTGTCCAGCACTTGATCAACAGTTTTCTGGACAGAAGGTTCAGAACAAAACCTGCATTAGAACTAGCTTTTTAACAGACAGAACAAAACTTGAGTCAGTTTAGTTTTAGTAAGAGTTTTACAGCACTTGCAACACAATAAGGTCATACAAGTGCCGAAAATTGCAGGTGTTACAAGGGAGTAACAAACACAAAAAGGAGGGGAGATAAAGACGATAGATGTTTGATAGAACCCCCAGGGCGGTGCCACTGACTGAAGTGTCTTTAGGCCATTCCCAAAGGGGGGACATTTATCGTTCTAATACACAGTAGAACTGTAAATGGGCTTAGTAACAATGTTATGCTCATAATTGTGCCTGAACTACAACAGGGAACTGCTGCTTTTTCTTTCCTAATCCTTACTATCGTCATTTTCCTCTACTTTTTTTGTATGTTTGTCACACTCTTGTGACTGCTATTTCCGGTGTGCCTTGATAGTCGAAGCAGACTTAGTGCTGTTGAAGCTAGAGAGGTGAGCAGAGTAAGTCTGATTCCCTGTAAGGACTTCTCTGTTGACATCCACACCTTGGCGCTCATATGACCTAATGCAGTTGCGAGCACCATAAAACCTCTACTAAAATAACAGATATTTGATAGCAAAGAAGGAGCAAACCACACCAGAGCAACCCCAATATCAACCAAAAACTTGAGTCAGAACTATCCATCTCTGTAAGAGACTTTAGGAGATAACACTATGTGCCCATACAACAATCTGTGAAAATCAGACGATATCAGTTCATAGTATTGGATAAAAAGCTAGCAAAAGGCCACAATTCCCTCCCCAACCAAATATCTACCACAGAGAGAGAGAGAGAGAGAGAGAGAGAGAGAGAGAGAGAGAGAGAGAGAAAAGAGAGAGAGAGAGAAAAAGAGTGAGAGAGAGAGAGAAAGACAGACAGACAGACAGACAGACAGACAGACAGACACACACACACACACACACACACAAACCATAAATCCATCAGACACCCACTGCACACACACACACACACACACACACACACACACACACACACACACACACACAAACCATAAATCCATCAGACACCCACTGCACACACACACACACACACACACACACACACACACACACACACACACACACACACACACACACACATACACACACCAACCTATTCATGTTCTCTATCTGGACACCATGTTTGGCCCCAGTGTTGCTAAGGCCACATTTCACTTTAAACGCCGAATCCATGAGCATCACGTCGCTAAGCTCTCCGTCTTCTGGCCGAATGTAACCAATGAAATTATCTTTTACAATCAGCCATCTGCGAAGAAAGACCCAAATGTAACCAATGAAAATACCTTTTATATCAACCATATGAGCAAAATATAGAAAAATGAAACTACATTTTACAATTATGTGTATACATTCTGATATCTGAGACATACTTTCAAATACGACCAAAAAAAAATTACTCTTCACAATACCACATCTGAAACAAACATCCAATTATGACCCATGAATTTATATTTACAATCTGCTAAATGAATAAAGTGATCTGAACAATACCATCCAAATTATAAAAAGCCATGCGAGAAAAAGTACTGATGTTATGTTATCAATAATAAAATCATCTCTTTATCACAGATCCTGAAACAAACATCCAGAGGTTATTGAGTGTAAAATCTCTTTATTTTTAAATGGTCTGCAAATATATTCTCAATTAAAATAACATTTATTTTCAGTCAGGTGACCTAAACATGAGGTTTTAGCTGTTGTTTAAGATATCAAACAGTTAGTGACATTTAAGCACCATTGTTAGCTAACTTGGGGGTTGGCATAATATCATGCTAAGCTATGGTACCGATGGCCCTAGTTCAAATCCTCAATGAGGCAATCAAGAACTTTGGCTATTTTGGAAGTTTCCAAGACTCTTCACACACCTGGCTAAGTACTATCAGAGACAGACCTTACATTAGGAGAATTTGCCTCCTACAGGACCAACAGAAAGCATGAATCTTATATGCAATGGTGAAAAATCAAACAATTTCAATAATCTAATATCTTGGATATACGATCACATCCAATATCAAATATTCCACAGAAATAAAACAAAGAACTGCAACAGCATCAACAAAATGGCACTTTAAAAAAAATTCTTTTGAATTGAATACCGAATCTCATTTTCAACAATTTTTAAATTTTTTATTTAATCAGAAGTTAAGATTTAAAAAAAACAACTGCTCAAAATGAGACTCAAGAGTTAAATTCATTTGATTTTATAATATTTCAACAGTTGGTCACCTCAGAACTATTTTGTCCCAAGTGTACTTAAGTAAAGAGGCACTTTGAACAAAATAGTTCTGAGGGGACTAGTTCTCTGGACAGAAGGTTCAGAACAAAAACTGCAGTAGAACTAGTCTTCTGACAGACAGAAATATTGTTAAAATTAAAGATTCAAGCGTTAAACAATGTGACTGAAAAAAAAGAGAGCCTACAACACCAAGCACTCAGGCTATAAAGGAAGAGGAAGGCCACCCAAAAGGTGGATCGAGGGTGTCAAGGAAACCCCAAGAAAATATAAGATCACAACAGAAAGAGCTGCGGAGCTGGCCTACAATAAAAAAAACTGCATCAACAGAGGATGAAAAAGTAAAAAAGTAAAAAGTAAGTATTTAAAAAAAAAAGAAATTAAAGGTTTAAACAGTGAGATTCAGTACAAAAAGACAGTCACCTGTTGTTCCAGGTTCCGGCAAAGTGCAGGTTCTGCAGACAGCCACAGCACTGGATGTTGATGCGGCGGCCGCCCGAGCACTTCTCTATCAAGCCTTCCTTGGACTTGGCTCCCAGCTTGTTGATGAACGAGAAGGAGCTCACCTCAAAGAACTCCAACTGGCGGAGGAAGGGGGAAACAGAAATTATCACATATCTATGAGCAACATCTGTTGGGTGTCAGGAGGGGGTGGCGGGGTGGCGGTGTTGTAATTGTTAGACTCTTTAGTGTTGCATGCAGCAGTCATTGAGCTTAATTTCAAG
>NW_004798095.1:143351-146428 GCF_000002075.1 Aplysia californica | reverse complement strand
GAAGAAGAAGAAGAAGAAGAAGAAGAAGAAGAAGAAGAAGAAGAAGAAGAAGATAATAATAACAGTCCTAATAATAATAATCAAACAACAATCAAGTGAGCACAGTAACTGACCATGCGACTGGGGATCCTGTCTTCCCCAACCAGGTATTCGGGCCGTTTAGGAAGCCTGACAGACTTCTGCTGCCTCTGTCTCTCCTTCATGCCCTTCAGATCTTTCATAATGGTCCTCCGGCGCTCATGGTACCTATCAAGATAATAATAAATAGCATTTGTATAGCGTAAATTCCCGCTCAACGGCAAACTCTATGCACCTTACAATCTATTCTATTACCCATGCAGACCTGATAGCATCCTGAAACAATCTCAACTTCCTTGGAATCACACAGTGCAAGCTGCAAAGATGGAAATAATTAATGTTTAATGCAGTCGAAACTGTTTAAGACAGACACCCACTGTCGAGGAGGAAAGTGGTCATTAGGAGCTGGTGACTGTCTAACACAGTATCATTAGTTTTTGTTTTAGTAAGAGTTTTACTCCACTTGCAACACAATAAGGTCATATAAGTGCCGAAGATTAGAGGTGTTACTAGAGACTATCAAACATAAAATGTAAAAAGGAGGAGAGATCAGGACGATACATGCTTGATAGGAAATAAGGAGCTAACCACAATAGAGCATCCGCCAACCACCCACACAGTGTTATTATAATGTAAGAAAATATGCAAGGGATGAAGGGGGAAGTGGCTGTTTATTGAGGTGATTGTCTTATACAGGTGGCCGTTAAGACAGGTTCGAATGTAATTTATTCGTTTAAGTAAGTGTTGTACGGCACTTGCAACACAAGTAGGTCACATAAATGCCAAAGATTGCAGGTGTTACAAGAGACTAAAAACACACAAAAGGAAGGAAAAGTGATAAGAACGATAGATTTTGATAAGAAATAAGGAGCAAACCACAGCAGAGCACCCGCCAACCACCCACTGATAGATTTTGATAAGAAATAAGGTGTAAACCGCAGCAGAGCCGACAACATAAAAAGTACACATTGTACATTATTACACGACAGATTCTTACTCTTTGTTGGGCAGCGGCAGCTTGTAGCGTGCCCGGAAGAAGGTGAGGGAATCGTGGAGCTGCCGAAAGTGTTTGTAGCGCCGGTGAATGACCCATTCATACACGCCGTGTTTCACCCGGATTGCATAGCTGAGGGAGGATACAGAAACACAATACAATATAATACCATCAGATGATTAATTGGTTGATAGATAGATTTAGTTTAGTTTTAGTAGAGGTTTTACAGCGCTCGCAACAGCATAAGGTCATATGAGCGCCAGAAGATTAGAGGTGTTACAAGAGAGTAACAAACATAAAAAAGAAGAAGGGGAGATAAGGACGATAGATGTTTGATAGGAAAGAAGAAGCAAACCACACCAGAGCACTCGCTAACCACCCACTGATTGATTGATCGATCGATTGATTGATAGATCGAAAAGTTAACAGTTGAAATGTCAGTGTGCAACACACGTTTGATTGTTTGTTTGTTTGAGTGAAGAAAAGCACAGCGACACAAATAATGGTCAGTTTAGTTTTAGTAAGTTTTACGGCACTTGCAACACAATAACGCCATACAAGTGCCGAAGAATACATGTGTTACAAGAGAGTAACATACACAACAAGAAGGAGGAGAGATCAGGACGATAGATGTTTGATAGGAAAGAAGGAGCAAACCCAAGGAGCTTAGAACCAGAGAATCCGTCAACCACCCACAAACACAGTATAATAGTTCCGTCATCAGATAGATTGATTGAAAAGTTAACGGTAGAAATGTCAGTGTGCAACATGTAATCTTCTGACAGAAATTAAGACAGTGTGTGCATGGGAACACGAGAGAATCTGGAGAAAAAAAGTTGGAATAAAACAATTTCATTACGAAAGCAACATGAACTAACTTTGTTAAAAGAAAAAACAAAGTCGCTTTGTGAGAAATTATAAAAAATATATTCATTAGAATTGTAAAGCGGGAAAAAGTACCATTCTCATTGTAACAAAATTTAAAAAAATGTAATTTGCATAACTAAATGAAAAAAATTCTCTTTAGCATAATCATAAAATTAAAGAGAAAATAATAAAACAGCAAAAAAACAACAACACAACAACAATAACAACGCAGAAGCAGGTTCATAAAAAAAAACCCAACAGAAAAGATCTCATCATCGTGACAAAAGGAGGCATTTTTTGATAGATAAGGGGGCTCTCGTGGCCTAGAGGTTAAGGTGTTCGCCTCTCATTCAAAGTCTTCTCTAAAATTGTCTCCTTTCATCTCCTTTCCTGCTCTCTAGCAAAGTTCTATGGTCTGCTTTCGTCTCAACTTTCTTCCCCCACCTCTTCACCTCCTTCGCCCCTTCCTCTGGGCTCCTGATTCTTTCTGCAGCCTGTCTACTGCTTCGCCTTGGCTCCTTCTTACTGCTGTCTTTCAGTCACATCCCTGATCTTCTGGTAGGAAAGATCTACACCTAGCCTTCTCGGACAAGGGCGAAAAACCTCGGAGGTCCCGTGTGCAAGTTGCGCACGTTAAAGATCCCTTGGTGGTCCAAAAATCGATAAGAGTAGGCTTCCGCGGCCACCCGGCAAAAATCAAAATTTCCTTCCAACTGAAAATGTTTGGTGTGTCCTGCGCTCTCATATGACCTTATGCAGTTGAGAGCGCCGTAAAATACGTGAGTAGAAATCGTAACAATTTAGATAATCTGGAGTGATTGTTCATTTGTGCGTTGGGTTGTTTATTTTTTTATTTTTTTTTTTTTGGGGGGGGTTGCGTTTCATTTTGTATAAATGGACGCAACAACAGTTTGGAAAATTGATGTTGAACCAGAAATGTACCTTACATGGAAAAATCGTGGTGGGGGTAAACTAGTTGACTATCAATAAAAGTACGTCTTCGTTAGCGTAAATAACACACCACACACAATCACAGCACACACGAGCGCGCACAGAAAGGGAGAGAGAGAAGAGAGAGAGAGAGAGAGAGAGAGAGAGAGAGAGAGAGAGAGAGAGAGAGAGAGAGAGAGAGAGTGAA